>NW_015506467.1:317328-341373 GCF_001515645.1 Sinocyclocheilus grahami | reverse complement strand
TAAAATAGAGACACTGATGTTGATGTGTCTGCATTCAATCATTTCAGTGGGCTTAAATAGATCACCCTTTACAGCAGATTTAGTTCACAAACAAATGACAGTTTTGACCTAAATATGATTTTCAGTTACAATAATTAATCCTAAAATTCGACATTAGTAACTTACTTATAGCAGCATCAGACGCGCGCGCGCGCTCACAAGATCTCCCAGTTCTTACTTGTGAATTCAGTTCACTGGAGACTCGCACTAAACGGTTCGTGTGAATCAGTATATGTTGTCGACTCGAGAACAGCTGCAATCGGTTCATTCTAATTCGTCAATGAATCGTTTGGTGCGATTTGCGAACCGATTTAAAAGGTTCATTGAAAAGAATCAGTTCGTTCATGAATCAGACACTGCTTCTGCGAAGTAAAGCTACTCCGTTACTGTCCACCACTGCCCATAAACAAGCAGAGCGTGTCCTATCCGAGTTTAGAGAAGGAAGAACTTGTTTGTTCAGTTGTTTATAGTTCAGCTTGCCACATTGAGTTATACAGATGCATTTTATAGTCATTTTAATGCAGTTCATCCGGTCGGAACTATGCATTTTGTTGAATGTTGTTTCTTTGCCAGATTTTCTTTACATTTCCAGGAAAAAGTCAATTGTTTTGTCATATATACCATTGCACTGTACATTTGTCTAATTTTATAGGTATTTTCCAAGGCGATTTCTCTGTTGTTTTTTAAACAAGATTGACAAGATTCAACATGACAAGTTGAAGGCTAAACTGTATGGAAGCATATAGGCAGCGAAATTCAATTTAAAATGCAATATGCAAAATGGCAATGCAATATTCAAAATGACAACGCAATATTCAAAATGGCAATGTATTTCTGTATTTAAATTGACATTTTCCATTACCCATACTTGCAAAGTTTGGTGCAAAAGTAAAAGTAAAATTAAATTATATAATTTACATTTGCCATTTCCAGTAGTCTTAATATGTAAATTGCATGCACATTTGAACGCTTTATAAGTTGCGAAATGAAAATGTATAACACAAATTGATTTGATATGTGTAACATGTTCAAGCAGAAATGGTAGCATAATGATCATTTAAATGCTATTTGTCCTAAATGCATTTAGACAAACAGTTAGAACTCTTAGGATTGCATTTTCATCATGACGCCGTGGGATATTTGTAGCAAAATTAAATTTGAAAATGCATTCCGAGCTGACCACGCCCACCCTCCGTCACTCATTGCTTCAAGGCAGGGATTGGCGGAAGCGTGTTACATTTGGATCGTTTGAAACATGGCGGCTGGAGATCTGATAAGATCGCTGAATTCACTGGCAGATGAAGTGGAGCGTGAACAGAGAAATATATGAAACGTATTCCTTGCTAAAATCAAACGTTCGAACGACCGACCGACCGATCGAACGTCTTGAGCTTTGAGCGTCTTACACTGCGGGTGACCCACGTGATGCCAGCGTCTTGAAATTAGCTGGTGTTTAAACATTTAAGGAGCCAAGTTGCTGTGTAAAGACTATAAATGGACATTACAAGCATTACAATAATGATATTTTATACCTAAAATAATACTCAACCATTTCCTGCATCCTGCTGTACTTCCCTGAATAAGCCTTTAAAGGTGTTGTAGGCTAATAAGTCGTTCTGACTAATAAATTGAAAAAGCTCCCACCTGTATATGACTAAACAAAATAACATGTAGTTTACTTGAGGTTCTGCTATAAATGTGTCTATTAAAAACATTAATTTAAATTAATTAATTATACAAAAAATTGTTTGAAATTAATTAAGACTGCCCGAGTTTTTGAACGGAAGTCCTGAATGACTGTTATTAAAGGTAATTTAATGAATTTGAATGATTTTCAATGCCCCGCAGAAACCCTGCCTTTGTTGGAAATGTAAATAAATTATTTGAATTATGTTTGATTATGTTATAACACTTTTCAGTAACAATATTTCATGGTCCACGGACCCCTGGTTGAGAAACACTGCTTTAGACCAAATCTTGACAATATTATTCATTTATTTATTAATTTTGGTTAAAATATTTCTTTAAGACAAGATACTTTAAGTAAATCATGACAGAATTATGTTTTCTAAGTGTTGCTTTTCATGTAAAGACAGCTTGTTTTAAGGATATTTTTACTGTAAAATAAGTAAAAAGTCTAGTTGAAAAATATAAAATACATACAAGTATAAAATATATACCAGTTACTTTTAACCAAATCATGACAGAATTATTATTTATTTATATTTTGGTTAAAGTATTAAGGCAAGATGCATTCCAGTTTTATTTTCTTTATTAAATATGTATCTATTACAGTAGTGAATTTTTTTTTTAATCATGGCAAAAGTATTTTTCAAAAAAGTATTTTGCAGTGGTGCTTCTCGTGTAAATTCAGCTTGTTTTAAGAATTTTTTTTACTGTAAAATAAGCAAAAAAAACTAATTCAAAGCTGAAATATAAAATTACACATGCAATATAAGATTTTGGACATGCTGTTTACCTCCATTCAACCATACTGACGTACAAACGCAAAATGCAGTAATTGTGCCTGTGTTGTATCTGAGAAAAACAGCTTGATTGACAGGACAGATCTCAATCTGACAGACCTGATTCCCTCATAACTCAATTTCGACGTATATTGTAGAGTAACCGCATTTCAACTGTGTTTTTTTCCATAGTTTGTGTGTGTGTGTGTATATATATAGGCATGAATGGCTGTGCAATGCGTGCTGTCAGGATCGGTACGGCCCTAATGCTGTGCTTCTCTCGTTAAAATGTCATTCCAGCAAGACGTGCCACTAATAAGCAGGTGCTTCTGCGTATTACCTTGGTAATGAGTGGTTGTAAGCTCAGCTATGCCTCGCTAATGAAAACACGGCCCTTATCTCCACGGCTTGTTCCGTGGAAAAAGTCTCAATTTGAGGTTACTGAGAGATCAGAATCTTATCAGCGCCACAGCATTATATGTGAGGACAACAAACATGTAAATGGCTGCAGCCAGATATACGGCATCCGCTACAAGCATTGTTAAATTCCAACAAGGCAACTGTGCCTGGTGTGATAATTCGCCAATGGAGCTATTCGCCACAATTTTGACCATCCTTTTTTTTTTCTTGGTCAGGCACTTATTAGATATTCCAGCTGTGAAGGTGCACCAATGGAGCTATTCGCCACAATTTTGACCATCCTTTTTTTTTTCTGGTCAGGCACTTATTAGATATTCCAGCTGTGAAGGTGCAGATGGGATTTTATAGCAATCAGAAGCTGATATTAAAGAAATGGCTCAGCCAAAAATGTAAATGCCGTCATTTTGACCCTCATGTTAAGGAAATAAAGGGAATTGTTTCATTCTGCTTGGATCCTGATTGATGTGGTCACTGTTAACTGCTGTAAAGGAAAAAATAGCAGTGTACAGCTGAATAAATGATGAAAGAATCATGTTTCTTGGGTAATGTTTTTTTCTTTAAGGCACAATACTTTTTTCAGTTTTATGTTCATATTCATGCAAGCATTTGGTTGAGTACATCATAGCAGAATATGTTTTTTTGGGGGTCAAATATTCCTTAAAGGCGATATATTTTCCAATTTTATATTCTTTATTTTACACATCTTTAACTGTTGTAAAGAAGACAATAGCAGCATATGGTGGAGTAGGCTAAATCAGGACAGAACTGTTTTTTAGTAATGATTTTTACCAAGAGGTTTTTTAATATATCATTTGCTTTTATTTTATTTATTTGTTTGTTTGTTTCCTGTCTGTTGGCAGTATTTTCTTTAACTCAACATGTCAACAAAATGAAATGAGAATTGTAAAATGTATTCAGTGTTCAGATTCTATTCTGTGCATTATTAATGCATATTGTAATGCAAAATATATTTTTTGTATTTTCCAGTTTTATCTTTTTATTTAATATTTCTATAACTATTGTAAAGAAGAAATAGCAGAAAGTAAATCAAGAAAGTATGTTTTTTGGATAATGTTTTTTCCGTTAAGGCAAGATACTTTCCAGTTTTATATTTTAGACTTTATATATTTATATTTTATATGATTTGAGGGGTTTTACAGAGGAATTTGTTAATATAGTATTGGTATTTATTTATGTATTTATTTATTTATTTCCTTTCTGTTGACAGTATTTTGTTTAACTCAACATATGTCAACAAAAAGAAATGAGAATTTTAAACTTGGCTTTATTCAGTGTTCAGAATATATTTTGGACATTTATGCGTATTGGTGCATATTAATTTAGATATTTATGTACTGATGTATATTTAATATTTTGAATTTACAGAGGGGATCGTTAATATATATTTTTTGATTTATATACAGTATATATATATACAATATATACACTGTGTGTATATATATATATATATATATATATATATATATATATATATATATATATATATATATTAATAAATGTATTTCTTTTTTTCTGGCTGTTGACAGTATTTTTTAACACTAATTTGTCAACAAAATGAATTTTAAACCTGGCTTTATTCAGTGTTCAGCATTGTGTAAATGTATGCAAATCAGCACATATTTATTTAGATAATGCATCAGTTCAAACATAACATTTCAGAAAACTTGTAATGCAAATCAATTGTCTCAGTGTACTGTGATTAATCAGCTGTTGAAGTATGCTAATATCTATTCGTTTTTACCCTATTCGCCTGTAGTGTTTCATTCAGATGCTAAAAGCTTTGAGGATTTGCACATGAAAAACCTGTGAAAAGGCGTGCGGTCTGTGTCACACTAACACCACACAGCTCTTGTTATTGTGAATTAGGAAATCTTGCTAATCGGGATCAAATTTCGGCGTGTGCACCGGTGTGATATTCCATTAAGGAAGCGCAGAGATGTAGAGGCATTAGTTTGGGGGTGGCAGTGTGACATTTCTTTAATTGTGAGAAAGGAAGAGATCTCACGACGTGATTGAGCGCTTGTATTACCCTAATTTGGTTCGCAGTCAGATGGCAGTGTGTTATCGCCCAAGGATGTGCCACTAATTTGGTGTTGGGGGATATTTCTCTGTCAGTGCCTTGTGTTCTTTATCAACAGGCACCGATGAAGTTCCTTCTAAACATGACAAGTTGAAGCCTAAACCGAGGATATGTGAAGGAGTCTTTAGCAGCGGCGTCAGTCCGGTTTTCCGACCGTGTAAATGCATATCACCCGCCCGCCACCAATTTTCCTCCATTTTCAATTTGAATATCATTAACCAAAAAGTCAATTTTTGAGCGTTTTAATTAATATCTTAATGAATTCTCTCGCATTATGTCCTGTTTGGGTGAGCGAGATATGCATGGCTAATGAAATTGCCTTTCATTTCCGAATGAAGCCGCTCATGTAGTTCCGCCTTTGCTTTTGCTGCACAGCATTTGGAGAGCTGCCTGCAAAGAAAACTTTAATTCATTGTTTAAATAGAACCATCCAATTAGTTAGTCATTTTGCGCTATATTTCTGCAATTTGCATAATCAAATAAGGTCATTTAATGATTGTAGTCAAACTAATCCAGTATTTATTAGAAGTAAAGCGTCATTTTTGTGATTATTCCTCAAGCTTATTTATAAGGTGATAAAAGGATTTCCACTGACATTTAATACTGCTTAAAACTAGGGATGCACGATACTGCCCGATACTGAGCTTCTGTACTCGTACTCGTACTCGTACTCGTTAAAATGCCCCGATACCAAACGCCGATACCACACAGCATGTGATAAGTGGATTGTACGCGCGGCCGCGCAGATGCGCAAGCTTGTCAAGTGAATATGTCTTTCTCACAGACATCACTGGAAAGCTTGTAGTTCAGTCGGATGGGTCAAAAACAAGTAAGTAAAACAATGCACAAGTTACTTAACGGTAGGGAGAGAGAGCGCACTTCTGTTGTGTGATCTTTGATGTTCACTCACTTAGCACACACATCATTTGGATTAAAACTAAATCGTAAAAATAAGACCTTTTATAGGGGCATTCACTATAAACATAATTTATTTTTAACCTTAGGCATACACGACTTTCTGGCGAAAGTGAATCTAGCCTGTGTGAAATGCGCTAGGCTGTAGCCCACTAGTACTTGTCCCTCTCATTCTGCACCAGTACAAATACGTGCACGCATTGCAGCACGTTTCAGATGAAAAAAAAAACGTGACTTCTATTTCTGAAAATATCACAGTTAGGAGATTTATAACGAGTGGTTCCCTGCATTATTACAGCAAAGCGCGTGATTACAGTACTGAGCCGCTGCAATGGAGCAGCTCGAATGCTATTAAATTACAGATGATGTACCACAGAGCAAAAAGAGTGAAAGTAACAAAAACTTCTAAAATACATTTTAACGGGCATAATTAAGTGTGAAAATAACCGAGGATATACAGTCAAACCAAAAATTATTCAGAGCCCAGATATAATTTTTTATATATTTTTTTATTAGTGGGTGCAGTACACTATTGCTCATTTATGTAAGTGAGGATAGCAAAATAAAGTAAACTGTGACAAGTTATACCCAAAAATTCTTCATACAGTGGACTACCAGTAAAACTGATACACATTTGGGACCAAAAATTATTCAGACCGAGTCTGGGAAAAAAACATTGAAGTTCAGGTTTGTATGAAGCTGGGTGACAGCATGCCTATTTAATGCAAAACATCAATCCAAGTTGCATCTTTAAATAAACCCATGCATTTTTATTTTCATTTTGAACAATATGCATCACTGTTCACATCTTTGTGGTCGGTAAGATTTTGTAATTATTTTGAAAGAAGTCTCTTATGCTCACAGAGGCTTTAAAAAACATAGTAAAAATACTAATATTTTGAAAAAAAAAAAAATTATAATTTAAAATAACCATTTTCTGTTTAAATATATTGTAAAGTGTAATTTTTTCCTGTGATCAAATGCGAATTTTCAGCATCATTCCTCCAGTCTTCAATGTCACGTGATCCTTCAGAAATCATTCTAATATGCTGATTTGCTGCTCAAGAAACATTTCTGATAATTATCAATGTTGAAAACAGTTGTGCAGCTTCATATTTTTGTGAAAAATGTGATACATTTTATTTTTCAGGATGCTTTATATAAAGTTCAAAAGAACAACATTTATTTGAAATCGAAATATTTTGCAACATTATAAATGACTTTACTGTCACTTTTGATCAGTTTAATGCATCCTTAATGAATAAAAGTAATTTTTCTAGTATTTCATATATTATTTTTCATATTCAAATTCAGACAAAAAGCCTCGGACTCTCTGGTTGTCAGACTTTGTGTAACGTTCATATGTCAACCTAATGACCTCCATCTGTGGTTTCTCTGAGGAAATACAATATGAAATACCTTGAGCTGATTAAAAATCATTTGTGGCTCAGAAAGTTGAGAAACACTCAGAATCATTTCTTTGAAGATGCCCCTTGCTCTGATATTTCCATTTAATGCAATGACTTTTTTAGATAAGACTTAACTGTCCAAAAGTTTGTGTGTATCCTGACACAGCCACGCTATTACACTGTGCAAACTGCATTTGAATTCAGAAATGTACAATTCCTAATTTATAATTTAAATATATAATATTAAATAACTGAATCCAGCAGAAACCTTTGCACTGCTGTGACAGGCGATTGACACAGATTGGCTGCCGCCAGTGTTTCTCACCTCGCGTTTGCACAAAGTTCAGCAACTTTCCTCAACTTTTTGAGGCGTGCATCACATTTTCAATTGACAAGGCTGTTGATAGATTTCAGAACTGACACAGAAACTGCTAATCAGCCAAGCGGACATTGTTATCGATGACAATAATCTAAAAAATTGGTGATTTATTGGCATGGCTAATGTATCGGTCTGTCACTAGAAGAAATATTTCATTACCCCACATTGACTCGAGTAAACTATCCTGATGTTTGACAGGTTTTTACACTAACATAGAGAGTATAAAAGCCACAATAACCAGAAGTGACATTCGCTCTCGCATGACCTTTGCATGGGCCACACGCATTCAAATCCATTAGAATGAGAACTTCACAAAGGCCAATTAGCTGCCTAATGTTGGGAAAAACTGTCATGATGCAGTTGAGAAGTCAATGATCCAGCAGCTATGAACCGTTTTTCTATATCCACACAGAGATAATTCTATTTTTCAGACTTTTTTTCCATTTCTATTTCATCTGTCCAGTGTCCATCTGAACTCTCAATGGATATCGATCTGTTTCCCCCGAGATCTCTTAATACAGACATGGGCGATGTGAATCCGATATATATGTGTCGATTCTATCAAGTAGACCTGGAAGATAGAGGCTAAGATCCATCTCGCTTAGCCAACATTGAATAAATGACATTATGATACTCTCTGTGCAGTAAAAATAGAGATTCAATCCATACCGTCTCGGACTGAACAAGCCCGGCCTGTTTCACACACAGCCTACATCTTGCCACGCATGAGTGTTGAGCATTTCGGCTGTAGATCTTAGACAGACAATAGAGTGATTTCTTAGGGATAATTCACTTCAAATGAGTTGTGTAGCTCATAAACTGTTGAAATCATCTGGATTCAGTCAGATATACTGAATAAAAAGTGCCATTTGTACCTGTCAGTGAGTGTTTAACCTGTGTCAAACCTGACAGAAGGGTGAATAGGTTGCTTTTTAAACCTTTGTTGCTTTATAAAAAACTAATTTAAGATTTTTATGTGAACGCATAGGAGAAACTGTACATTGTAGGGTCTTAAAATGGAAGTTCAGCCATAAATTAATAATGCCATTGTTTTCTCATCCTTGTTTTATTCTGTGAAATGCACAAAAAAAGGATATTTTGGAGAATGTTTTAACTGTTCTTGATCATGCAGTTATAGTCAATGGGGTCCAAAGCATCACTGAATTCCTTTGACTTTCATTGTATGGACAAAAACATTGAAAATCTTCTTTTATGTTTCAAATAAGGAAAGAAAAATAAGAAAAGCTTTGCCATTTTAATCACTCTTCTTCCTTCATCTTCATTAGCTGATTTTTTATGGTCCTGCAGTGTGACAAATGCAGTTTTAAAAGTGCAAAAATCATTTGGATTCAGTCAGATGATGAATAGCAAATGCTGTTTATGCCAATGAATGAGTGTTTAACCTGTGTCAAATCTGACAGACGGGTAAATAGATTGTGTTCTTACTTTGTTATCGTATAAAAGACTAACTAAATGGGTAGTTCATGCATAACATGCTTTTTAATCAACATCTAAATTTAAGGTTAAAATTAAGTGAATGCATGTGGGAAAATGTATATTTTAGGGTTTTAAAATGGTTGTTTGGCCGAAAATGTATATTGTCATTGTTTTCTCACATTCATATTTTCTTCTGTACAGCACAAAAAAAGATATTTTGAAGAATATTTTTAATATTTTAAAATATTTAATTTTAAGTTTTTTTAAAAATCATTTTAATCACCCTTTTTTTCTCTAGCTGATTTGTAATTGCCTTGCAGTGTGAAATGCATTTTTTTTCACGTGCAAATATTCCATGCAGTCTCTCAATTAATATGAAGCAATGAAAATGGCATGCACAGTACTTATTAAAGAATGGAATAAAGTCTTTTCAGAAGGAGTTTTGCATGTCACAATGCAGGACATGTGTCAACTATTTCATGCCAACTACCCTAATAAGTGTGCACTAATGTGTGCTGCAGCCGTACCTCTCTCAATTGCAGCAAATATTTGTCTGCTTGGTCAAAACTGCCAAAAACTAGCTTTGGATGTGTCTAGCTTTAATACCCAGACATGTCAAGAAAAATGGATTTTTGGCATTTACTGGCTTTATTTGAACCATGCACACAAATGCCAGGAAATCTCGCTTCCAGGCTGAGATTTCAGATGCTGCTTCAAAACAAATGCATCCCAACAGGTTGTGCATCGTTACTGTGTGCTTGTCAGAGATGATTAATTTGTGTCGTCATGATGTATAAAGTTGAAGCAGACAGTTCCTGTCATTGACTTGCTCTCAGTTTGATTTAAATCTGTACACATGCACTCTAGATCGGATCGATTCCTTGGAGCGCTGTTTTATGACTATCTGCACTGCCTGGAATGGTCGATCATTTTTCATAAATCATTTATGATTAATGAGTTAGATTGCATTTAGTTTTTCTTTTCTTTTTTCACATTTTGGGAATGGGAATAGGGATGTTCATATCCATTTGCTTGAATTATTATTAGCATGAGCCATAGTTAAAGCAGTGGTAAATCTTTTCTTGTTCATGCATGTTTCACTGGCTTGTATTTGTCAAATCCAGTCACCTTTATTTATATGGCACTTTATACCATACAGTAGGGCTGGGCGATATAGCTAAACAATTAATCAACGATATAATGTTTCATATCATTCGGTATCGATAATTATTGACTTTTTTATAACCTTTTAAAAATCAATAGAATTTTTTTATTTATTTAACCACTGTATGTATAATTAACACAATTTATTGAGACAAACAACAAATATTTTTTTGTTTTAACAAACACAATAAAAATTAAATATCTAATTTCTAATGTTTTATATGTAGATTAAATAGGTCTTTATTGTATAGGTCTAAATGTCTCCCGAGGGCGCAATGAGCAAAATAATGCAACGCATTATTTAATTATATATACGAAATTATAATACTATATTACGAAATATAATTGCATAAACAATTATGAACAAAACAGCATCATGTATTTATGCATTGCTTACTAAAAAGAGCCGAATCGCCCATCACGCAGATTGCGTATGAGATTGCAGATTGCACCTAAAACATATGAGATGCAGTGAACAGGAATAAACCTCCACAAATTTATGACGTGTTTTCTAAAAGTTTAAACTGTTTTAACTTTGCATGGCTTTCTATACAGCTCTTCTGTGAGACCCGAGTGTAGCAGTCATATTTGTCCGTCTAAAAAATGCGCTGAATATGCATTCTGTGTGAATGGCTTGGTTTCGGTTTTAACCCATTCAAGATCTTTTTTGCATTGAGTTTCTATAGTTCTCTAATATTTTGAATGAATAACGCAGCAGCGGCGCGTCTCGTGGGCTAGACTAACAAAACATTCAAATGCAACAACGTCAGTTACATCATCACCGCATCCTGCGCGCCACTGATGACGCTCACTGATGCACACCTAACATTCAAATGCAAATGTTTATTTTAAATTCCACTAATATTCATTCTTTATTCACAATCTCCTCATCACAGGCAGGCACGGCACAGCACTCATTTCAGCATGTGTTCGTGTTTGTGTGTGTTGTCTGCGTCACTCATAGTACGTGCCTATATCGAACAATTTTTCTATCGATATCGAAGAAGGTGTACCGTCGATAAATATCGATACCGTTTTATCACCCAGGCCTACCATACAGATCGTTTAAATAAATGATGCAAACTTTAAATAGGACAAACTGTGCTGAAAAGCAGCTCTACAAAGCAGTAAGACCTTGATCTTGGACGTTGTACTGCCAACTGTTGGCATGGTTGCTTTTTAATACAACAAATGTTGCATTGTTGTAGTGGGTTTTTTTTCCCCGCAGTGATAATAAAATTGCTTCTCCTTGAGGAAAATGAGGCTGTTCTTTCATAGCTTGTGCGTTCTCATTTATATTTGAGTATCAGCTTTGTCTTTCCATTAGGATAAATAAGAATAGAAACAATTAAGATGACTGTTGTTGTCATACTATAAGTGTACAGAGCTATGAAATGAATGTGGAAAGCAATTCAGATCATTTATAATTTCATTTGCCAAGAATTTGATGATAAATGAATCATGGAATAGCTTATTATTAAGTATATGCATATATTTTTCAAGCATATTCAAATTGCTTAGAATCAAAAACCAAGAACATAAATCTGTTAACAATTGCATTTTATCAGTTAAAAACTATTAACATAAAAATATGGCTCACTTTGGAACAAGCAATATTCAATTAGTTAAAATTACTGTAGATTGGATTTTTTTTTTGTCTTGGTGAAGCTTTAGAGGTGACTTAGTCTTCATTTGCTCTCCATTCATTCTCATTACTGTCTCATTTTTATCCCGTGGTCTTGTGCATGACTTTCTTTCTTCTGTAGAAGCCAAAATGGACATTTTCGCCATGCAATTACAATAAATGGAGACCAGAGCTTTCAAGCCTCAAAAAGGGTGCAAAAGCACCATAAATGCAGTCCTTACTTGCAAGTCTTCTGAAGCCATATAGCTTTTTGTGAGGAACAGGCCAAAGCCATTCCTTTCAATAGCACCTTATAAGGCTATTTATATGCACTGTGTTATACATTTGATAAATTGTGTTGTATAGTTTAAGTTCTTTGACTCTGTGCACAGTTTGAGATATTGTTGAGATCTCTGTATTGTTGAGACACATATGAGATTGCTAGGGTGTTTTGTCGAGGTGAAGCTTCAGAGACGAAGGTGACTTCAAGTGTTCATTTACTCTCCATTCATTCTCATTACTATCTCATTTGTGTCCTGTGAACTCTTGTGCATGACTTTCTTTCTTCTATAGAAGGCTAAATGATTTTTTTTCTATAGAATGATAATTTTCCCCATGCAATTTCAATGAATGGAGACCAGAGCTTTCAAGCCTTAAAAAGGATGCAGAAATACCATAAATGCAGTCTGCGTGTGATAGTGTAAATCTTCTGAAGCCATACTATAGCATTTTGTGAGGAACAGATTGACGCTATTCCTTTAATAGCACAACCCTGTTGAAAAATCCAGCATATGCTGGTTAGGTATGTTTTGAAGCATGGCTGCTGGTTTGAGCTGGTTTAAGCTGGTCCTGAGCAGGAGCTAGTTGCTTAGGACCAGCTTAGGACCAGTACATGACCAGCTTTTCAACAGGGAATGTAATACATTTGATCAGTTCTTTTCTATTAAACTGAGATCTCTGACTCTCAGCACAGATTGAGACATTATTGAGATCTCTTTGAGACATGCAGTATGAGATTACTAGGGTAGTTGTCCAGATGGCGCTTCCGAGAAAGTGACTACAGCAAGTGTTCATTTGCTATTCAATGAATCTCATTACGGTTTCATTTTGTGTTTCGTGAACTCTTGTTGCATGACTTTCTTTCTTCTGTAGAACCCCTGTACAGAGCTATGAAATGAATGTGGAAAGCAATTCAGATCATTTATAATTTCATTTGCCAAGAATTTGATGATAAATGAATCATGGAATAGCTTATTATTAAGTATATGCATATATTTTTCAAGCATATTCAAATTGCTTAGAATCAAAAACCAAGAACATAAATCTGTTAACAATTGCATTTTATCAGTTAAAAACTATTAACATAAAAATATGGCTCACTTTGGAACAAGCAATATTCAATTAGTTAAAATTACTGTAGATTGGATTTTTTTTTTGTCTTGGTGAAGCTTTAGAGGTGACTTAGTCTTCATTTGCTCTCCATTCATTCTCATTACTGTCTCATTTGTATCCCGTGGTCTTGTGCATGACTTTCTTTCTTCTGTAGAAGCCAAAATGGACATTTTCGCCATGCAATTACAATAAATGGAGACCAGAGCTTTCAAGCCTCAAAAAGGGTGCAAAAGCACCATAAATGCAGTCCTTACTTGCAAGTCTTCTGAAGCCATATAGCTTTTTGTGAGGAACAGGCCAAAGCCATTCCTTTCAATAGCACCTTATAAGGCTATTTATATGCACTGTGTTATACATTTGATAAATTGTGTTGTATAGTTTAAGTTCTTTGACTCTGTGCACAGTTTGAGATATTGTTGAGATCTCTGTATTGTTGAGACACATATGAGATTGCTAGGGTGTTTTGTCGAGGTGAAGCTTCAGAGACGAAGGTGACTTCAAGTGTTCATTTACTCTCCATTCATTCTCATTACTATCTCATTTGTGTCCTGTGAACTCTTGTGCATGACTTTCTTTCTTCTATAGAAGGCTAAATGATTTTTTTTCTATAGAATGATAATTTTCCCCATGCAATTTCAATGAATGGAGACCAGAGCTTTCAAGCCTTAAAAAGGATGCAGAAATACCATAAATGCAGTCTGCGTGTGATAGTGTAAATCTTCTGAAGCCATACTATAGCATTTTGTGAGGAACAGATTGACGCTATTCCTTTAATAGCACAACCCTGTTGAAAAATCCAGCATATGCTGGTTAGGTATGTTTTGAAGCATGGCTGCTGGTTTGAGCTGGTTTAAGCTGGTCCTGAGCAGGAGCTAGTTGCTTAGGACCAGCTTAGGACCAGTACATGACCAGCTTTTCAACAGGGAATGTAATACATTTGATCAGTTCTTTTGTATTAAACTGAGATCTCTGACTCTCAGCACAGATTGAGACATTATTGAGATCTCTTTGAGACATGCAGTATGAGATTACTAGGGTAGTTGTCCAGATGGCGCTTCCGAGAAAGTGACTACAGCAAGTGTTCATTTGCTATTCATTGAATCTCATTACGGTTTCATTTTGTGTTTCGTGAACTCTTGTTGCATGACTTTCTTTCTTCTGTAGAACCCCAAATGGTCATTTTTACCCATGCAATTACAATGAATGTAGACCAGAGCTTTCAAGTCTAAAAAAGAATGCAAAAGCACTATAAATGCAGTCCATACTTGACTTACTGCAAGTCACATACTTGTCCATACTGCAAGTCACCTGAAGCCACACTACAGCTTTTTGTGAGGAACAGACTGATGCCATTACTTTAATAGCACCTAAAGGCTATTTATATGCACCGTGTTAAACATTTTACTAATTGCATTGTAAAGCAATAAGCCCCAAGAAGCTGTGGTTTACAGTGAATCTATAACAGCTAAGGGGAGTTGCTAAAACCCCCTTAGCTGTTATAAATTCACTGTAAACCACGGCTTCTTGGGGCTTATTGCTTTTATAAAACGGTTATTCCATATATGTAGTAAGGTTTCACAGAATAAAACAGAGCAAATAAAGTGTAATGGTATATATAAAAACAGTATTCTTCCACCAAACAATCTAGTTCCTCAGAAACAGTTGTGGTTAGCGAGCAGCACTGAGAATTAAACAAAGTGTATGTTTGTAGAGTAATTTACAACAGCTTCGAACGCGGCTCAACCAATCAGAATCAAGGACCGGAGCTATCCGTTTTATAATATAAGTTTGAGATCTTTGACTCTGAGCACAGTTTGAGATATTGTTGATTTATCCTGTGAAACTCTGGATGAGACACATATGAGATTACTACGGTGTTTTGTCCAGGTGAAGCTGTAGGTGACTTCAGGAAGTCTTCATTTGCTTTCCATTCATTCTCATTACTGTCTCATTTGTGTCCTGTGGACTTGTGCATGACTTTCTTTCTTCTGTAGAACCCATAATGGTCATTTTCCCATGCAATTACAATAAATGGAGACCAGAGCTTTCAAGCCTCAAAAAACGGATGTAAAAGCACCATAAATGCAGTTCATACTTTCCATATTGCAAGTCTTCTGAAGCCGCACTGATGCTTTCCTAACAACACTGTAAGACTGTTTATATGCACCATTTTAAAGACTTGATCAATGCATTTTATTAGATTGAGATCTTTGACTCAGTTTGAGATATTGTAGAGATCTCTACTAAAACTGTATTTGAGGCACATACGTAGCCTGTCGCAATAATCAATATATCGACTTATCGCACAATATATGTACATGACCTCAATAATTTTTGGTGACACAATATATCGCCCATTATATATACTTAAAAATTAATGTCACCGTGTTTTTTACATTCCACTTGCGCCTGTGCCTTTTGCAGCTTCTCGTACATAACGTGGTGTAGTCATGAGGTGCTAGTTCACATTTAAAAAATGCTTCTGTAAACAAAGTTTAATCTGCAGATATGGTCTTGTTTAGGGATCTGTGCCTTTGTGCATACGGACATCTGACTGCTAAGTAGTGATTTATTTATTTTTTTTCAGCAATAGTGTGCACCCTTAATTTACAGAGAAAGAAGGTCCGGGAAAAATCTTTAGAAAAGTTCTTTGTGCATTTTTCTTTTTTGTACTTTGCACTTTTTGTTAGAAAATGTTTATTTACTATTTATTTAAGTTTTTTAAGGTATGTAATATTTTGATACTTAATTTCCATGATCTAAATATTCTTAAAAATTAAAAGTTTGTTGTCATTTGGAAGTGTGTAGGCCTTCTTGCATTATTATGCTGTTACATTATGATTATATATTCAGTGGCATAAAATGGTCTTTAAAATGACAATAATATCGCTTATCGCAATTATTTATTTTGCAATATATCGCACAACAAAAAGTTGTTATCGTGACAGGCCTACACATACGAGATGTTTTGTCAAGAAGAAACTTCTGTGAAGAAGGTGACTTCAGCAAGTGTTCATTTGTTCTCCATTGAATCTCATTACGGTCTCATTCGTTTACTGTGGACTCATGACTTTTTCTTCTGTAGAACCCAAAAGGTGTTTTTTCCATAGAATAGCCACCAATTTTTTCCCCATGCAATTACAGTGAATAGAGACCAGAGCTTTAAAGCCTCAAAAAGGATGCAAAGGCACCATAAATGCAGTCCATACTTTCTATATTGCAAGTCTTCTGAAGCCACACTGAAGCTATTCCTTTAAAAGCACCTTAAGACTATTTATGTGCACCATTTTAAACATTTGATCACTTGCATTGCATTAGATTGAGATTAAATGCAATCCATACTTGACATTTTGCAAGTCTTCTGCAGCCACACTATAACTTTTTGTGAGGAATAGGCCGAAGCTATTAGTTTAATGGCACCTAAAGGCTATTTATATGCATCATGTTCTACATTTGATCAATTGTGTTGTATTAGTCGTATCTGAAATGGAACATGTGGTTCTTTAGCACAGTATGTCCAGTAAAGCGGCTTTAGTTTCATTGCCGTGGCAGTAGCAGTGAGATAAGCACCGATGGGTTCTCTAAGTGGATCACAGGAGTGATGATGGTGGTTACTCAGTCGAGTTAGTGTCAAACCCCTCCCGTTCTTAATGCACACGCTTACGCCGGCTGTTTGTTGCACCGACGGCTTTAATCACGACGGCATCGGAGGTTTAATCCTGGACGCTCTCATTACACCGGAGTCGAAGCACTTTCACACCCCAGTTAGTGTCATATTCCAGCGGTGCCGGTGTTGTGTAATGCACTCAAGGAGCGCTAATGTTATGCCTCATTGCGGGGCTGCCGCGTGCTTATTAAATTGCAAGGTTGCACCAGTTGGCCTGAGCTGTTTTGATGGTCCTCTTTTGGGTAATGTGTGTGTGTTTGTGTGGTTGGTCGGGTAAACATGGCGCCTCTGGTTGCTTTCGCAGACTGTCTGTCTCCCACCTGCTTACCCACACGGCTTCCAACAGCGCACAAATGCAATCAAACGCATTTACAGCACTCACTGTGCATTCTAACATGCTCACTGTTGAAGAAACCTTTTGTCCATGTAGACTTCTCAGACGTGATTGTTTTTTTAAACTACATCATAGTCTGTAATTTCATGTTACTGATTTGAGTGTAATTGTGATCTCTGTATTTTTTACTAAAGTTGCAGTGATTATTGCCTGAATTTGTCTATTATGTAAACACTCTTTACAAGAGCGAGTAACACGTTAAATTAGATTTTTGATCTCTTGAAAAAAATATATTATTATTATTATTATTATTATTATTATTATTGAACAAATGAATGAGTCCTTGCTGAATAAATGCATTAAAAAAACTAACTTTTGTATGGTAAGCCGATAATTATTTTAATGTCAAGGGAGTTAATTGAAAAAACCATTCCAATATTAAAATGCAATATTATATTAAAATATGATATTATTATTATTAGACTATTTTGTCTACATAAATAAATTATACAAATAATAATAAATAATACACATTTATTAAAATAGTTAAATATTAAAATAATTTTTTTTATTAAAATACTATAATATTTAAATAATAAATAACAAAAATTACATGTAATTAATAAATAAATAAATAAATTCAAAATTATAATATATAGTGTGTGTGTTCTCTGATTTCTTGTCCTAAAGGGTTAATGCATAAACTACGATGAAATCATGACATTAAGCATGAATAATCATTTTAATATGTTGACAGCCTTAATCAAAATTTAATTTGTAATTTCTTTTTTCTTTCCAAGTACTCCCAGATGGGAACTGCTGTTTTAGAGAGTGTGTGTCATGCTCACGGTGACATACAGAGCACGACAAGATTATTTTTTTCAGCCCACGCAGAGATCTATGTTCGAAAAAGTGCTTCTTTTTATGCTGGATATGATGCCAGCAGTACTTGAACCACCAACTGTTATTTTACCCAGAAAGTTGGCAAAAAGCTCTGAATCCGTAATAAAGAAGCACCAGGCAGCGCGACGAGAAATCTAGACATGTATAATATAGCGGAAGGACGGATGCGATTCGATTTCTCTGTGGACCCACTGGTTAGTGGAAAAACAGTAGATCATTTGCACCATAATTTTTGTACCAGGGTTGTGTGAGAAAACACAGACGTGCTCAATTCGGACAGGATTAAAGTTGCAAAGTATGTCTGTGCAACACTAATTTACCTGAAACCTCAGGAGAAAACAATCTCGTCCAACTAGGGCTTAAACACGCCACAATAAAAACCATCTGCCGGTTTCTGGTCATCTTTTGGGAGGGTTACAAAATCTGGGACCCGGCTTATCCTCCATCTCCCCGTGTAATACGAGCCCGTCTGTCTCTGTGCGATGCACCTTTCTCATGGAGGTTAATGGGAATGACACGAATATTAATACCACCATTATTGCTAAGCCTGTGAGATGTGTTTGAGTTTGACATGAGAGAGGCTTTTGTGAAGGCAGGCAGCAGGGTCACACTCCGGGTCGGGTCGGGTCGCTGACATCCACCGGTGACTCTTAGACGTGATGAACATCCATTCCTCTCCAACTCAAGATTCACTCAGAGTCATAACACCGTCTGCAAATTGCTGCTGACAAAGTCAGCACCATCAAGGCTGTAAAGTCCTTACATGGAAGGGAATTAATCAAGGAAACTTCAACCTGCTTGCTAATCAGTCACAATACTAGGATACTATGCATGTTTAAAAGGACAACTTCACCTAATAAATGACAGTTCGTTCATCATTTGCTCACCCTCATGTTGTTTTAATCCCGAATGCCTTTTATTACAGAATCAATAGGCTCCTTATAGGACAAAAGCACTGTGATCAGACTAAACTTTACTTCATTATTAGCTGAAAATCATCCCTTCTGCTGCAGTTCTCGACTCTCATTCTCCATTTTGTATTTTTCATTTGGTGTATAACCAAACATGAAAACTTCTTGGTGTCAATGATAAGAATTTTTGAATCAATGGAAGTAAATAACAACTATTTTTTTTATTTAAATTTTTATGTTTTTTATTTTTTGTGTTTTTATATGATTTTTCAAAGTTTGAGATTCTTCTAAAATTCCTTTTGTGCCAAAAAAAAATCTGTATACTTTAACACACATTCGGCTGTTTTTCCCATCAAATGAGTCTCATGAACTACTTTAATGGTGTTTCTTTATTTTATATTTATTTTATATTTTTATTGGTGCTGTATACAATTTTTCAACATTTACGATTCTGAAAAAAATCATTTTTTGTTTCAAAAACAAAAGAAATCAGCATACATGACATGAGGGTGAACAAATAATGACTGAATTTTCATTTTGAAACGAATCAGTTCTTTAACTCGCATACTTGGCAGTTTCTCTCATCAAACTCGCCGCCGCAGACGTGACTCCAGCACCAGTCGGGTCTCGTATCCTTTGGACTGGGTTAAAGCACCGCCCCTTCAGAAGCGCATCGCAAACCCCGCAGGACCTCGGCTGCGATTCCTTTCCTCTTTCTCTCTGCACGCCTCCAGTCATATCACAGCACCAGCCACTGCTTAAAAATTCATGTGTGTGGATCTTGGGTCATTAAAGAGCAATCACTTGGGTTTCTTTAATGAAATCCAATATTCATGAAAATGGATTATTCTTGGGGTTTTTTTTGTTTCTTTCCTTGTTGTCCTTGGCTGTGTTTGCATGCATTTGTTGGGTTTGGTTAAGAATAGCATAGGTCATACGGTGGGGCCAATTATTGCTCGAGTTGGTGGCAAAGATGGCTAATCACCTGATGCGTGAATCCTAGGGTTCACCGCCTACAGTTTAAGACATTGTGTCCAGCGGCAAGGCACTTCTACTGTACTTATTCCTGGAAACGTCATTCCTCTTGAATAAAAATCAGCAGGGTTTGCGCGAGAGTGTTAAGGTGAGCTTTGGTAGCTTCTGACTTTACTAGTTAATTAGTTAGAATAGTTATTCTCCGCCTTAGGCTGCACGTCTTTTGACCGCCCACAGTCCGTTTGCTGACCATCTGATGCAAAGAAAGAAAACTCTAAAGCATACACTACCCTTCAAAAGTTTGGGGTTGGCAATATTTTTTGCCAACCCCAGAGTCTCTTCTGCTCAGCAAGGCTGCATTTATTTGATCAAAAATACAGTCAAAACAGTAACATTTTGAAATATTATTACAAATCAAAATACATGTTTTCTATCTGAATATATGTTAAAATATAATTTATTTGTGACACAAAGCATCATTGTGATTTTCAGCATCATTTCTCCAGTCTTCTGTGTCACATGATCCTTTAGAATTAATTCTAATATGCTGATTTGCTGCTCAAGAAACATTTCTGATTATTATCAATGTTGAAAAGAGTTGTGCTGCTTCGTATTGTTTTTGTTGAAACCATGATATTGCAGACAAAAGTGCCAAGTAGTCCAAAATTGGTACATTTTGCAATTTGATTTCAATGCAGTTTCATTGGTGTTTTTTCAATGCATTTGTGAAATGGTTTGTGTTTTATGCTGTTATTTGAAGATTTTTCCAGACCAGTCTAGTTTGTGCAAACCCAGCCCTAAATTGTGCACAAAAATGTACTTTCTATGTCAACCAGGCAATCTTTTCCTGACTAAAATAAGCTTCCGACACAAAATAAGACCTAAAACTGCTGTTTTACCCAAATATCATGGGATCGGTGATGCAATGTTCATGTGAACCTTACAGAACAAAGGCGGTCAAAAGCAAAACTCTTTGTAACGGCTCCATTGAGGATTCCAAATACACATGATAGCAATAAACAATGACATCCAACTGGACGAGAATATTGACTAAAGAGTTTGAAATTCATAGTAGCCGTTTTTAAACGTCTTTTTATTTCTTGTCTTCTTCTTCTACTGCCAATAATTGCACTGTTGAAGTACAAATCCATATTGTTAGTTTCTGCTGCAGCTTGCGCTGGCTGCTTTGTGTTTTGTAGCTGTATATGCTATAGCACAATTACATACTTCAGTGAAGCAGGGGAGGTTATCTTCTATCAGTGAGTCTGATTATGTTTTATTACAGTCGTTTTTCATTTGTCGTCGTCCCCGACTGTATCGCTTTTCCCGTCGCTGAATGGACCGGAGAGACTCTCGGAGCAGCGGTCCACACCTTCTCTCCATCACTCTGTTTTCTATGCTCTTTTTGTCTTTTTTTGCACCCTGTGGATATTCTGTGCCCACATATCTTTTTCCTCGCATTCTGTTTCTCCCAGGCCACATTGGCCATGGTGAGGCCAAGAGAAGGCCATGCAGCGCTGCACAGCATGGTGTTTTTGGAGTGCAAATGCAGAGGTAGACGAAAGAGCTCAGAAATTGTGTGTGTGTGTTTGTGTATTATGCATGAAATGAAGAGTGTAGCCACGCACATATGGATCAGCGGCGGCCCTCAACTGGTGGGTTGCCTCCCAAAAATGGGTCGCGGGTCTTTTCTGATGGGTTCACGTACTGTTGGGAACAACACAATGCTTAATGCAATAATAAAATGTAACTAACCATATAATCATGCATTGCTAGGATAACAAAACAAGCTTAAAATAGGCCCTCTTTGAATAGGGTTCAACAAAAAACACCTAGACTAGCTGTGTGTCTCTTTTTGTAAGCTGCACTCAAGCACTTTTTACCTCAAGGTGTCGACTTGTGCATTTTATTTAATCAATTTGCATTTAAAAATGGATTTTACATTGTATTAGGTAAATCAAAGCTATGCAAGAATCTTTTTTTAAACAATACCATACACTAAAATTGTTATGTGGTGTAAAAAAGGCTGTAGACAAATGCTTACACAAACTGATGCTGTAATGCACAGTTCCCTTTCGTGGAACTTCGAACTGCGTCCTCTAGGGGTCGCTATGGGGAACGCCTCGTCGTGACCCGTGTCTGAAGCCTACATTGAAAAAACACCAACTTGTTTGGCCGGCGACAGCCATGACGTCACTACCGTCGCAACTAGTACAAAATAGGCGCCGGTAGCGCACATCATCACTTTCTTCGTCTTCACTGACCGTTCTGTTTGAAGCGTGCATTCCAAAAGCAAAGTAAGACTATTTCTTTTCCTACTATGGCGAGCACTAGCGGAGCGTTTAGAAAGTGTGTACATCCGTGTCAGCGGTTTCTGACACCCGGCCCCGCCTCCACGCACGCCAGAACAGCGCCTCCTGATCCACTGAACTGTAGTAGACGTGAAACAATGGCATACACGGAAAATGACTGATAAAACTATGTTTTTATTAGCGGATAACTACAGTGAATACCATAACATTTGTTAAAGTTACTTCTTGGCGATGTTGTGTCCTACAATGCCTTGCAGACTCGAATACAGCCGTTCGTGATTCCAATTCGCGCCCACAAGCAATGCGTGTGAAGTGCAGACGCTGATGTGGAAGAGGTGGGTCTGACTCTGGGCTACTTTTACACTGTTGCCGCAGGTTATTATTCAAGTTAGTGGTTCTAAATTCACATTAAACCACCGCTTCATGGGTTTTTTGCTCTAATTTATTTTTAGTTTTGTGCTGGTATTGGTATATTTTGCATGTTAGTGATAGGAATCTATCCCTTGACATGATTGGTTATTGAATTGTGACGTAGCAAACCAAGGGCTGTGAAATAGGTTTCAACAAAAACACCTAGATTATATAATGCGTTTCATTGTAAGATGTACTAAAGCAATTTTTAGAGCCCTGAGATGTTGATTTCTGCATTTTATGAAATCAAATTGCATTTAAAACTAGATTTTTTTCACTGCATTAGGTAAATCACGGGCTACTTTTACACTGTTGCCGCAGGTTATTATTCAAGTTAGCGGTTCTAAATTCACATTAAACCACCGCTTCATGGGTTTTTTGCTCTAATTTATTTTTAGTTTTGTGCTGGTATTGGTATATTTTGCATGTTAGTGATAGGAATCTATCCCTTGACATGATTGGTTATTGAATTGTGACGTAGCAAACCGAGGGCTGTGAAATAGGTTTCAACAAAAACACCTAGATTATATAATGCGTTTCATTGTAAGATGTACTAAAGCAATTTTTACAGCCCTGAGATGTTGATTTCTGCATTTTATGAAATCAAATTGCATTTAAAACTAGATTTTTTTCACTGCATTAGGTAAATCATATACACTCTTAAAAATAAAGGTTCTTCAAGCGATGCCATAGAAGAACCATTTTTGGTTCCACAAAGAACCATTCAGTCAAAGGTTCTTTAAAGAACCATCTCTTTCTTACCTTTTTATAATCTGAAGAACCTTCTTTCGCCACAAAGAACCTTTTGTGAAACAGAAAGGTTCTTCAGATGTTAAAGGTTCTTTATGGAACCATTTAGACAAAAAGGTTCTTCTATGGCATCGTGAAGCACCTTTATTTTTAAAAGTGTAGCTCATATACGTCTTGTATTTAAATAGTACACTTGTCATGTGTAGTATCTGTATGTTTATCATTTATTTATTAATTAAAAATGTATTATCATTATTATAATTAATTCATGCAGCTGTGGACATGTTCTACATTTCTACATTTTTTGTTTTCAGCATATATTTGTCTTCAGTGTCCTTTTAATTTTAATTTAATTTGTCATGTAGTTGGGTCTATATGGGTCATGGTCAGTACCATCGCAAGGGCTGTGCCAAGTGTGCGACCGCACAGGGCCTCGC
>NW_015506467.1:312746-315799 GCF_001515645.1 Sinocyclocheilus grahami | reverse complement strand
TTCCCTCGTTTTAGTAAATCATGGCCACGTCATACCAATTCGTTCCCTCGTTTTAGTAAATCGTATCGTAACAAATCAAATGAAAACATGGCATTGATTGAACTAAAATGAGGGAACGAATGAATAAAACAAACAAACAATTTTTTGGCCACGATACATCTATTTTTGTCCACATGTCAGGCTAAGTAGATGATAACCAAGTCTTTCTGACAGAATAATATGAAAAACAGCCAGGAAAGTGTCACTTTCATTGTGAATCTGGGCTGCCGCTGGTCATGTTGGAGGAAGACAATGCAGAGGTCGTTTTAGGACTGCCACCTGTTCAGGCGAGCCGTGAGTCAGAAGTTACACACAGTAACGGGCAGCCGCCTCGGGCCAGTCTCTTCATCTCCCATGTCTCTCTGTCTGTGGTCTGCCACAGAGATGGGAGAATAAAGCCATCACGCCTCCACGGAAAACCAGCCCGCGCCCTATTAACAAGTACATTCTAATTGGCTGCGAGGCCTGACAGGCAGTCGACGGCTCTATGAGATGAGGAATATGCTAAAAATACATTCCAGCAGGAGACCGCTGGCCCCCGAAAGCAGACGGATGCCAGACGGATACAAACAACTGAAGGGACCGAAAGCTGCATAAATCAGATGCCACAACATCCAGCAGTGTGTGTGTCTGTGTGTTTTATTATAAATTGTCATGCTGTATCTCAGTGGTGCTCAGCTGAGTTTCATGACCCAGTTTTTACATTGGACATCAAGTGGCTGGTAAACTGGCAGCTGTGGTTTCTAGCTGGTCTAACATGGTCATTTACTGGTTCAAGCTGGTCAATAGACAGCTTGGACCTACTAGAAACCACTTATCATTTTCCAAAACACAGCTAAGTGCTCAAGCTCGTTTTCTGGATGTCCTGTGGTGTTACATGCTATATGGGTGGAACTAAATAGAATTTAGCTATTTTAAAGTCCCCCTGTAGTCAAATATTTTATCCCTTAAAACTCATCTTTGATCATCAAAATTACATATTTAAATGTTTTTTCTTGTGAAAATAATTTTCTCATGCCTTAAAATAGCTTGAATGTAACTCTACACCCTTGCCTCATTTACTATATGCAGATCTTTGAATATGCAAATTAGCCCCGCCTCCACGCACGCCAGAACAGCGCCTCCTGATCCACTGAACTGTAGTAGACGTGAAACAATGGCATACACGGAAAATGACTGATAAAACTATGTTTTTATTAGCGGATAACTACAGTGAATACCATAACATTTGTTAAAGTTACTTCTTGGCGATGTTGTGTCCTACAATGCCTTGCAGACTCGAATACAGCCGTTCGTGATTCCAATTCGCGCCCACAAGCAATGCGTGTGAAGTGCAGACGCTGATGTGGAAGAGGTGGGTCTGACTCTGGGCTACTTTTACACTGTTGCCGCAGGTTATTATTCAAGTTAGCGGTTCTAAATTCACATTAAACCACCGCTTCATGGGTTTTTTGCTCTAATTTATTTTTAGTTTTGTGCTGGTATTGGTATATTTTGCATGTTAGTGATAGGAATCTATCCCTTGACATGATTGGTTATTGAATTGTGACGTAGCAAACCAAGGGCTGTGAAATAGGTTTCAACAAAAACACCTAGATTATATAATGCGTTTCATTGTAAGATGTACTAAAGCAATTTTTAGAGCCCTGAGATGTTGATTTCTGCATTTTATGAAATCAAATTGCATTTAAAACTAGATTTTTTTCACTGCATTAGGTAAATCATATACACTCTTAAAAATAAAGGTGCTTCAATAGGTTCTTCAAGCGATGCCATAGAAGAACCATTTTTGGTTCCACAAAGAACCATTCAGTCAAAGGTTCTTTAAAGAACCATCTCTTTCTTACCTTTTTGTAATCTGAAGAACCTTTTGTGAAACAGAAAGGTTCTTCAGATGTTGAAGGTTCTTTATGGAACCATTTAGACAAAAAGGTTCTTCTATGGCATCGTGAAGCACCTTTATTTTTAAGAGTGTAGTTGGGTGTACTGTATATGGGTCTTGGTAATAATTAATCTATTTCAGTGTGTGTTTTTAAGGACATTTTTGTTGATTTTGTATGTTTATCATTTACCATTTTATTTATTAATTAAAAATGTATTATCATTATTATAATTAATTCATGCAGCTGTGGACATGTTCTACATTTTTTTATTCTTTGTTTTCAGCATATATTTGTCTTCAGTGTCCTTTTAATTTTAATTTAATTTGTCATGTAGTTGGGTCTATATGGGTCATGGTCAGTACCATCGCAAGGGCTGTGCCAAGTGTGCGACCGCACAGGGCCTCGCGCCACTAGAGGGCCTCGCTCCTGGCCTGCATTTTATGTCATTTATAATATGTCTAATTTTTATTACTGTTTTTCCACCCATTTTGACCTTTGAAAGACTAAAATAGTCATAGCTGATAGACAGTATAAGACTCTGTGTATAAGAATGAGTAAACCTGTTTGTTGTTAGGATGACAACAAGTTTTAAAAGTTAAACTTTTAGGCTGGTCTGCCTCAGTGGTCCAATAGCGCTCGTCAATGTCAAAATGATCGAGATGGCCAATCAAATCAAAGAAGGCGGGTCTTACTGTCACTGTCACAACGCAACGAGAGTTTGTGGAAAGATGTAGTACTACTGTAGCCTATTATAAAACTGTTTTACGACCGACAGTAATAGACTATCTAGTGATGCAAACTACTCAACTTTTTATGAAATTTCGCTGTTTTGAAGTGAAACTATGCGATCATGCGCACAGTTTTTTTTTTTTTGGGTGGGGGTGTTGGGACACCAAATGATCAGTGAGAGCAGAACGAATGTGTCACATGTTTTAAACTCAACAAAATGGTAAAATACATATATCAAGAGCATGCTCACAGATGAGAACAAAACAGCATTGGATGAATTATATTTTGTTTCGTTTTTTTATAAAGTTAATTTAAAAAAACATTTGGAGCATTTTTTGCTCGTTAAATGTCAGTTTTTTTTAAGTAACGGCCAGCGGCAGACAGTGAATTGATCATAGCCTA
>NW_015506467.1:305411-311281 GCF_001515645.1 Sinocyclocheilus grahami | reverse complement strand
AAGAACCTTTTGTGAAACAGAAAGGTTCTTCAGATGTTGAAGGTTCTTTATGGAACCATTTAGACAAAAAGGTTCTTCTATGGCATCGTGAAGCACCTTTATTTTTAAGAGTGTAGTTGGGTGTACTGTATATGGGTCTTGGTAATAATTAATCTATTTCAGTGTGTGTTTTTAAGGACATTTTTGTTGATTTTGTATGTTTATCATTTACCATTTTATTTATTAATTAAAAATGTATTATCATTATTATAATTAATTCATGCAGCTGTGGACATGTTCTACATTTTTTTATTCTTTGTTTTCAGCATATATTTGTCTTCAGTGTCCTTTTAATTTTAATTTAATTTGTCATGTAGTTGGGTCTATATGGGTCATGGTCAGTACCATCGCAAGGACTGTGCCAAGTGTGCGACCGCACAGGGCCTCGCGCCACTAGAGGGCCTCGCTCCTGGCCTGCATTTTATGTCATTTATAATATGTCTAATTTTTATTACTGTTTTTCCACCCATTTTGACCTTTGAAAGACTAAAATAGTCATAGCTGATAGACAGTATAAGACTCTGTGTATAAGAATGAGTAAACCTGTTTGTTGTTAGGATGACAACAAGTTTTAAAAGTTAAACTTTTAGGCTGGTCTGCCTCAGTGGTCCAATAGCGCTCGTCAATGTCAAAATGATCGAGATGGCCAATCAAATCAAAGAAGGCGGGTCTTACTGTCACTGTCACAACGCAACGAGAGTTTGTGGAAAGATGTAGTACTACTGTAGCCTATTATAAAACTGTTTTACGACCGACAGTAATAGACTATCTAGTGATGCAAACTACTCAACTTTTTATGAAATTTCGCTGTTTTGAAGTGAAACTATGCGATCATGCGCACAGTTTTTTTTTTTTTGGGTGGGGGTGTTGGGACACCAAATGATCAGTGAGAGCAGAACGAATGTGTCACATGTTTTAAACTCAACAAAATGGTAAAATACATATATCAAGAGCATGCTCACAGATGAGAACAAAACAGCATTGGATGAATTATATTTTGTTTCGTTTTTTTATAAAGTTAATTTAAAAAAACATTTGGAGCATTTTTTGCTCGTTAAATGTCAGTTTTTTTTAAGTAACGGCCAGCGGCAGACAGTGAATTGATCATAGCCTATATGTTTGATCAATTTAGCCTTGCCTAAAATAAAATCTATATATAAATCATATCATATCCAGTCGTTTGTGTGGAGAGTGGAAGCTAAAGCGCGCTCTAATGTTTGATCAATTTAGCCTTGCCTAAAATAAAATCTATATATAAAACAGTTCAAGAATATTACAATGTTTAAATGCTTAACCTAGATAAATGTGCGCTGTTAGACTCATATCCAGTCGTTTGTGTGGAGAGTGGAAGCTAAAGCGCGCTCTGCAGGACATGGAGGTGCCAGTGCGATCTCTTGCATTTTTTTCTAAAATACGCAGTCATTTTTGCTCATAAAGGTAAGAGTAATACATCAGTCTAAACTGTAAAGGGTCTAGTTTTATTTGTGTGCACTCACAATATCAACAAAACGTTGTGCTTTTATCAAATAAAGAAAACAAACGCTTTCTGCCGTCTCGGTCTTGAACAGGAGCTCATGGTAATACCAATACATTTCATTTTGGGTTTTAAGGTTGTTTTTGTGGACATTTTGTTGCATAAACTATTAAGTTACTTTATTACCACAGGACAATTATGAAAAATGATAAAACATGACAGAGGCAGGATTAGAAAATTAAACATTTTGTAAATGTGTAATTAATTGTTTAAAGGTGTCATGATGTTAAAAGGTTAAACTTTTGATAAATATTTTAGGTCTTTTAATTTCCCCACCATTTTATTTAAATTTGAAATGGTCCTGCATTATCATGACGTTTTAGAAGCATTGTTCCCTCTAATTTTTTTTCTTGCTGAGCAAAACTTTTCTCTATTGGGCGGACATTTCGGCCACCTGAGCAAAAACGTTCTTTATACCAGACCTGTACAGCGTGCGCACAAAAAAAGTGTGTAACTTTGAACTTTAATGTGCTATTTGTATTTAATTTGACTTGTGACTAAATGATGTACATTTTAGGTTACCTTTAGGTTTTTTTTTTTACACCGTTTAATGCACTGCCATTCAAAAGTTTGGGATCAATAATGTTTATTAAAGAAGTTTCTTATGCTCATCAAGGCTTACTTTAAAATATAATTTATTCCTATGAAGCAAAGCAATTTTCAGCATCATTACTCCAGTCTTCAGTGTCACATGATCCTTCACAAATCATTCTAATATGCTGATTTATTATCAGTGCTGGAAACTGTTGTGCTGCTTAATATGTTTTTGGGACCTGTGATATTTTTTCAGGATTCTTTGATAAATAAAAAGTTAAAAAGAACAGTGTTTATTCAGAATAGAAATGTTGTGTTACAATATACACTACTATTCAAAAGTGTGTGGTCAGTATTTTTTTCTTTTTTTAAAGAAATTAATACTTTTATTCAGCAAGAATGTGTTAAATTGATAAAAAAGTGATAGTGAAGACTTATATTTTTAGAAAAAAGATTTCTATTTTGAATAAATGCTGTTCTTTTTTAAACTTTTTATTACCGTATTGACCCGAATATAAGACAATGTTTTTTTCTTGGAAATTCATCTGAAAAAACGTGGTCATCTTATATTCAGGTCTATACTTTGACATGTCAATCATACACCCACAACAATAGGTGGCGCCAAATACTCATAAAACGAGTGTGCCATGAAATACGTAACGTAATGCGTGTTGTAAAGATCGCGAGTAAAAACAAAAACAAAAGAAAAGCTTACAGCTGCATGAGTCGTGACTGTCACGTTAGCCTGATGGGACCAAACTCTCTTTGTGATTTTAAAACTTAAGACAGTACCCAGATTTGAAGACTACAGTAAGATTTAACGTCTACTGTTAATAAGATTTTGGTAGGCTACTATTAGATGGATAGCCTAAATGTCCTAATTCAGATGGGCTACCTGCTTGTTTTTTTATGGTATATCAAAAAGTGTATATTTTTTAAATGTGATTGTTGGTACATTTGACCAGTTTTTACCATACTTTCAAAACAAAAATTAAAATAGGAAAAATATGCAATATGAAAATAATTGAAGACAAAATGTGTTTTACTGAGAAAAAACAAGATTTGGCTTTTAAAAAGCCTTTTTCCAAAAGGTACATCTGGAAAAAGGGGGGTCGTCTTATATTCGGGCCAATACGGTAATCAAAGAATCAAAGAAAAAAGTATCACAGGTTCCAAAAAATATATATATTAAGCAGCACAACTGTTTCAACACTGATCATAAATCAGCATATTAGAAGGATTTCTGAAGGATCATATGACACTGAAGACTGGAGTAATGATGCAGAAAATTCAGCTTTGCTTCACGGGAATAAATTCTATTTTAAAGTACATTAAAATAGGAAACCAATATTAGAAATAGCAATAATGTTTCACAATATTACTGTTTTTTTTCTGTATTTTCGATCAAATAAATACATCCTTGATGAGCATAAGAGACTCCATTAAAAAAACAAGGTCAATTATTTATTAGGTTTATAATATAGGCCTAACATAATATAATATCGAAACAAACTGAAGCGTTTAAACTAATAGAATAGAAAACGAACTGAAGCATTTAAACTGAGATCTGTAAGTTAAATATTTTTTAAAAAACGTGAACGTGAATTCTTCTATAGCTATCTAAACATCCCTATAAATTACAGTTTGCACAATACACCTGTTTGTTACCGTTCTGTGTCCATCATCCGCTATTTCCAGCGCTTAATCAAGCCAGTCTTCTTTAATACATGATGACGTTTTATTTCACATGTCATTGCGTTTGCTTTGGCTCTCGATTTGAGCTATTTCGTCCGCAACCATTCAAATATATATAAATAGCGACTCATTTGGTGCACATCGTTCTCTTTCTATGAAACCTGTAAACCACATTCACCGGTTCTAACTCTGTAGCGATATCAACTCTATAGCGGTTTACCCGAACATTGCAATTCATTCGCTTTCGCAAATGGCTTTCCCAACTCATTTGTACGTGTGCGCGGCACATTATTTCTTTTGCGTGGCCGCGCGCACGTGCAGCTTAGAGGGAACATTGTTTAGAAGTCTCTTAATGAATAAGAGGTCTTTAAAGATGCATAAATAATAATTTGAGCCAAAATACCGTAGTTTGATTGCACACATGACCTTTGACATCAGCACCAGACACTGGTAGCTTTTTCTCCTTCATTTGTTGATAAGTCTTTATTTTGCACAATTAAGTGCAAAGTGAAGTTATTTGCATTAGTATTGTTTATTCCCAGCATCCGTGACCCAGTTTTCGGTCGTGACCCAACTGATCTTTCTGTACTAAATGGGAACAGAGAAATTGAAAATGTGTTTTATATCTTCAGTGCGAGTGATAAATACAGTTGTTAGAATCTGTCAACAGCAAGACTCCCTCACACACACACACACACACACACACAGGTTTGTTTTTATGGTTTATGGGGACTCTCCGTAGGCGTAATGGTTTTTATACTGTACAGACCGTATATTCTATTGCCCTACACCATCCCTACCCCTAAACCTTCCCCTCACAGGAGACTTTCTGCATTTTTAGATTTTCAAAAAAAATTATTCTGAATTATTTATAAGCCTTTTGAATTACGGGGACACTGAAAATGTCCTCATAAATCACCTTCTTGTTGTAGTACCTATGTCATACCCATGTTATTATACAAATTTGTGTCCTCATAAACCACATAAACATGCACACACACACACACACACACACACACGCAAACCCAAACAAACCCAAACACACACACACACTCACTCACTCACTCACTCACTCACACACACACACTCACTCTCTCTCTCACACACACACACACACACACACACACTCTCTCTCTCTCTCTCTCTCTCACACACACACACACACACACACGTAGCACGGCTCTAGATTGAAATCTGGAAACCCATTTGCTTTCTTCCTTCTCTCCAGCCAGGCGGTGTCAGGCTGTCGGCACACGTCCTCTTCCGCACATTTCCTCCTTCACCTCCATTGTGCCTTTACTCTTCCCTCTCTCTCTCTCTTTCTATCCCCTCACCGTCTGCTGCGAGCTCTGTGGAGAATTTGGCCAAATTACCTGTCATAGCTGCAGCTACGTGTAAATAAGGCAGGGAAGTGTGTCGCTGTGTGTCTCTTTCTCTCTCCCGTCGTCCTCCATCCCTCTCGTCGCCTCACATCGCAGAGTTTCTCTGTCAGTTTCTCTCCGGCCATCCTTCTCTTTGTCCTGAGACGAAGATGTCAGTCTCTGTCATATTTACATCATCCTGTGAAAGTGAACGCACATGAAGCCCTGCTCTGGAAACGGGCCGCTGACAACCTGTTATTTAGCCGAGGATCCCGAATGAATCAGAAATTACGATCGCTAGTCTGCGTTTCCCACGTTTTTCCAGGCAGATAGAATGCGTATGTGGATCCGGTCATATGTGGACATGTGTTTTGTGTGCTTGTGATCATGTTTAATGAGCAAAAGCCCAAGATGATCGTTTTAGTGCTTATATGTTGCTCTTTTATATCGCAGGAATTTTTAAGAATTAACCAGATTTTCCTTAAATTCAGTAGAGGAAATACAAAATACAAAAAGACAGTATCGACTGATATTGGATATTGGGATATGACTTATATTTATCAATAATATAATAAACAGTTATTTTTTATATATTTTTTATCAATATATATAATACATATATAATACATTTATTTAAATATATGTTATCAGTATATTTTGATAATATCTCAACATATTTTTATAATAATAATAAAATTTTTCATTAT
>NW_015506467.1:303522-305353 GCF_001515645.1 Sinocyclocheilus grahami | reverse complement strand
TATATTATATATATATATATATATATATATATATATATATATATATATATATATATATATATAATTCTACACTATTTCTGTAAATTATATTGTATATACAATACATATTTATTATACATTTTTATTACAATAATTTACAATAATTATTTTACATATATACATCTATTCTGTAAAAAGTATTATTCTATAATATTTCTATAAATTAATAAATTATATATTTTTGCTGTGCATATATATATTTCATATATATGATACATTTAAAATGTTAATATGTTTAAAAAAATTAATGTATACAAAAAATATAGATGTCTGCCATTAAAATGCAATCAGTTGATCATTTACTAATATATACATAGGAGACTGAAGCAAGATCTGTATTTGCTCTCCTTTTAATCTCATTTCTCTAGGAGAAGCCATAAAAAGATCTCATTTGTGGTTTTTCTGTCCTCTCCCACTTCACTCGAAACCTAAATCTGGTTTTATCCTTAAAGGTGAAGTGTGTCATTTCTGAACACTCATTTTGTGGAAAACGGGTAAATCTACTGTCAAACCCACGCCGTTGGTGGAGTCCCTCAAACAAACAGGCTGCAGTTCTGTTTTCTGCCTGTAGTGGTGCAGAAATTTCACACTTCACCTTTAAGTCTGTTTGTGCTGTAAGTGTGGGGTCATGGCCCTAATTCAGGATTTTAACTTCTCTGCTTTCAAGATTTGCTGTCGGTGTGTGTGCGGCGCTTTCATCCAGCACAGGTGCTCATCGCTAGAGTTCAATTTCCAGGTTGTAAGGTGTAATCACTCCTTGCTCAAGGGTTGCAGGTGCAACGGGCATGATTTGGGAGCAGGGATGGAAGGAGCCGCGGGAGGAAGCGTACGAGAGCCCTGAGGACCAACAGCCCAATCCGCTGAGATTTATTGAGTCCACCCTCCAAAATCACAAGCCAACAGCATCGTGTCATCCTGATAAATGTGGAGGGTGTTTGGGTTATTTCTGGGCTCTTTAAGGCGCCGCCGGGGAGCAAACACTCTGGCAACCTTCCTAATTCAAGGACTGTGGTTTTAAAAAGTGACCTACTTCATTCTTCAAAGACCACCGCCTCCCTCATCGTCTTCACGCGGCGGTTCAGATCTGAGCGAGAGACTGAAGGAAAGAGAGAGAGAGAGAAAGAGACGTGCGGATCACAAAGATGGCTGTGATTACAGAGAGACAGTGAGGGAAATTCACTGAACAGTTGTACAATATTTTAGTGGAAAATCATGTGTCCTATTCAACAACTGCTCGCAGTCAAACATGACCAGTGTATTTAGTAGGGCTGAACGATTTTGGAAAATAATAGAATTGCGATTTTTTTTTTACCAATATTGCGATTGCGTAAATAATACATAAGTATTATTATGTTAATACAGAACATAAAGAGAATACAGAACTCTTTATGTTCTGTATTATTCAACAAAGACAAGCTATAAATCATTGTATAGTATGACCAACACAATATTAGATAGATTAAACATAAATGTTCTTTTCTGTAGGCCAGGCCTATAGGCTATGTTAAGATGAAATTGGGTGATGCATGAATTGATATTTTCATCCCCCCACCCCTTTCCCGAATCCCCATCCCCATCCCACCTCAGACTACCAAATAATTTCACTAAACATTATGACAAATGAATGCTTTTTTAATTAAAAAAAACCTGCGGGGGAAAAAAAAACACCTGCATCACTTGAAACATTGAAAAATAGCATAGCGAGAATAACTATTATTATTATTATTATTATTATTCTCTCTGTTAATTATTTATTTTTTTGTGGGTTTCATGCTGTCCGCTAAGGCATAGG
>NW_015506467.1:278674-303314 GCF_001515645.1 Sinocyclocheilus grahami | reverse complement strand
GTCTTCAGTAATGAAATGCACCGTAACACTGTTACTGCTTGAGTAATTTCAATGTGCTGTTATGAAGTACGTTCATATATACGCTTTCAAATATTTCCGTGTGTAACGTTAGCGTGCCAGGGTTGCCAGGTTTTCACAACAAAAACCCGCCCAATTGCTACTCAAAACTAGCCCAATCGCGTTTCGAGGGGGGTCCACCGGTAAAAATCGCGTTCCAGGGGGTAAAATACATGTTTTTTGGAGGGGTTCCCCAGACCGCGGACTTGATGCTTCCTCTGTGCCACTTCATCTATGGCTTTTCTCTTCGCTTTCACAAACCGATCCATCTCCCATTCTAAGTTACGTCCTTTGGCTGTTTATTGTTTTATTTCTTTTCTTTTTCTGCTGATGGCCCTGGCCCCCCCTGCAATACTCGGGCACGCCCCGAGAACCACTGCTTTAGACAGACTTTAAATAAATAAATAAGAATATACTGTATATATATATATATATATATATATATATTACCTTATTATATATATTATTTTAAGGTCGAAGTCTTCAGTAATGAAATGCACCGTAACACTGTTACTGCTTGAGTAATTTCAATGTGCTGTTATGAAGTACGTTCATATATACGCTTTCAAATATTTCCGTGTGTAACGTTAGCGTGCCAGGGTTGCCAGGTTTTCACAACAAAAACCCGCCCAATTGCTACTCAAAACTAGCCCAATCGCGTTTCGAGGGGGGTCCACCGGTAAAAATCGCGTTCCAGGGGGTAAAATACATGTTTTTTGGAGGGGTTCCCCAGACCGCGGACTTGATGCTTCCTCTGAAGACTGCTTAGATGTGTTCGACTTGAAGCAGTGCTGCTTAGACTGATGGGTGTGTGTCATCAAAGTACTGCGAGAGCTATAAGAGAGCGCGGACGTCTCCTTATGCTTTCTCTCGCCGTACTTTGATGTCATACACCGATCGATCTTCAAGTCGAACACACCTCTTTACTCTCGCGTGTCACGTGACCGAGTTTAATCGCAACCTCTGTGATTGAAAAATCGCGTTTTTTCATATCGCGATATTATCGCAAATGCAATTAATCGTTCAGCCCTAGTATTTAGCATGAGTCGTACATTCATTTTTATTTTATTTTTTAAATTTAAATTGAACTTTTTTATTATTTTCATTCGCTTTTATTTATTATACTTTTTATTACTTTAACTTAATTATTTTATTTTATAGAGTTTGTGAGTAGTTTCAGGCATGAAAGACTGTGAGGTAAATTCACTAACCTTTTTTAACCAGTATTTAGCGCAGAGAATTCCTCTTATTCACTTTCTGCCACAAACTTCATCAGCCAATATACATGCTGATTTATAATGATATGTTAAGTCATAAGTTTATTTAATATAAAAAAAAATGAATAAATAAATGTAACATTAAAATACTTAAGAAGTAAATATTAAGATATAAAAACATAAATATAAAACAATATAACTATAAAATATAAATACAAAAAATAAGAAATATAAAAAATAAGAATTATATAGAATTATATCGAAATATAGAATTGTATTTTAATTTGCCAATAATCTCAAAACACTGGGCCAAATATTAATCTAGCACTATAGAGTTTCATACTCATTAATTGTTTCAAATAATTTTTGATGTTTGAAGTCATACAAACTTCGTCAGCCAATATACATTATGATTTATAATGATATGTTAAGTCATAAGTTTATTTAATATAAAATATAAAAATGTAAAAAATAAAAATGAATGAATAAATTAAATATTAAAATACTTAAGAAGTAAATATTAAAATATGAAAACATAAATATAAAATAATTTAAATAATAAATATAAATATAACAAATACAAAATATAAAAAATAAGAATAATTTTTTTAAATGTAATTGTATTTGTTGCCAATAATCTCCAAACACTGGGCCAAATATTAATCTAGCACTACAGAGTTTCATAGTCATTCATTGTTTCAAATAATTTTTGATGTTTGAAGTCATACAAACTTGTGAGACTGCTGAAGTCTTTTTAGGAGAAACATCAGAGAAGCAGGAGACCCGAGTCATGCGATTAAAATTAAGTGAACATATGCCTTCTATCAAGACAAATTGGACATGAATGCACCATATTCAGTGCTTTAATTAACATGTCTGCATTTTATTCTATTTTTACCTATTATTTCACAGTTAACACGATTGAAGCGTCTCTACATCTATAGTAAAATCACCAGGGGTCTCATTTATAAAACTCTCTGTAGATTTCATCCTATAAGTGTACGGAGGCACAAAAGCTAGATTTTGCGTGAACCTGCACAAAAATCCCTTTATAAATCCCAGTCAGGGGAAGATTGTGCGAAACCTCCCCGAAATCACCACATATGGAGCTTACAATGCCTCGTTTTACTATGCATAACCTCATCTGCATATCATTTCTATGCATATTCCAATCCACGTGACACCATGTTTAACACCGTTAAAGGTACAAGACATTAAGGTAATATGAGATACGGACTATAAATGCCATTTGTGCCATACACATACTTTTTTATTGCTAAAAATCATCCGGTATCCTTATGTTTTAGAATAAATATATCAAAATATCCATAAAAACCGGTTTAAAATAGTTATCAGAAAAATAATTGATCTCATTCATTTCCACTGGCCCAATGATATTTCAATTGTTTTTAAAAATTCAAATTAAATGAAGTGAATGCAGTTTTGCTGATAATGTGAACATCTTTTAGCTATTTTAGTGGAAAAATATAGGCATATTTACTGCAGTGTAACTACAATTATCTGACTCTGCGTGTCACTGACAAAGTATTTTTAAAAGGACACGTGCTTACCGTTTCTTCAAGCTGTATCTTTCAAATACAGTGGTATTTTTCATAATGTTGTGGAGATGCCTTCACTTGACATCAACACTTCCGTGCAGCTGTGGTTGTACAGTAAGCTATTATCATTGGTCCCATTCAAACCGAACAATAGACCGTTCCACCGAATCCAGCAGTGTCCGCCACAATATCGAAGTGCGCATCATTGATCACTGTTCTCGCTAAAAATATTTTCTCATGAGATCTGCAGTTTAGTTTAAAGATAAATTATTGTGCACCTATAGCACTCCTCGCTGTCATTAAAACATAGCATACCACAGGAAAAGTAATCAAGCGCATCCACTACAAATAGGCTATGTCTAAATCCATATAGCCTAATTTTGGTTTAACTTCTGCGTAATGACTTTGTCATTTCAGTGCTAATCTCCATTAATGAGAGTGTCCGTTAAAATCGTTGTTTACTTCATAACTTTTCTGTCTCCAGGAAAAAAAAAAGTCTGTACGCATGGGTCAGAGATTGCGTGCAGGTGCGCAAATTTTCCCGTCAAGTATATTTTTTATAAAGCCCACCTCTTGCGTAGGAAGTGGCGTACGCCTCTTTTAGGGCAGGTTGTGTGCGTACAGTGTGCAACGGTTATAAACGAGGCCCCAGATCTGCATCTGCGTTCTCCACAACTCACCACTCACAACCGGTCTGCGAGATTTAGCACTATTTTTGGCTGTGTATCTGATTTGCATAATTCCTTTAGTGTGTCGTGCTAAAGTAATAGCATGCAAATGATGCTATTCTTTCTCCCTCAGTGTTTTCGGACAAATCTTTTAAGTGAAAGAACCGTTTGTCTTTGCTTTCAAGGGGCTCTTACAGTATGTGAAGTGCATGGTTTTTCCCCCTGTCTTCAAAGACTGAGAAACTGAGTTTAGCATGAGCGATGCAGACTTGAAAGGAACGTTTCATTGATTAGATGAGTTTACCGAACAAATTTGCCCTCGGAGTATCACTGAATGAGATGTATTCATAAATGAACTGATTGCACATGAGAAATCTGAACAAACGAACATGACTGATCAAAGTTGTTTGAGTCTGTCCTGTTTCTGGGCTTTTTTGAAACTCTCAATTCATTTGTTACGTACAAAATAGAGGACAAAATATTCGATCTGCCTTACTTGATTATTTTTTAGATTACTTTTGACCTAACCTGTTTATCACATTGATTTAAACAGGATAATCTTGTACCATATTGATATAAAAATACGAAGAGAAAAAAAAAATTCCATTCATTGGTTTTCCAAACTGGAATATATAATTTGTTGCTAATGTGTGAATATGTAATAATGTAATCGATAAAAATTTAACTGTAGTCTGATTACAAGTATTTCCAAATAGAATCTAATTACAAGTACTTAACTTTTGAAATCTGATTACATAGTCCAGATTACTTGTAATCAGTTACTACCCAGCACTGATTAGGGCCAATCAAAATCCTCACTACTAATTTGCATATGTATATAGTACCTGATTGAGACACGCTGCAGGTTTAGGAAGCCCTGCCCACTTCTCTGTGCCATTTGGAAGCACATCAGATGCGCTGCATTCAGGGCAAGCGCTGGCCGAGCCGAGAGCTCTGATAAGATGTTCTGGATAAGTTCATTGTGGATCAGCGGCACTTGTGATAGGTAAGTTCAGAGTTTACAGCGCGTTGATGCTACATGAGCCGCTAATTAACAGGATTAGCGGCTGAGGCGTGGGTCACGAGAGCACAAATGAAACAAGTGTGTGCGTGTTGGTAAATGTAAATTAGGATTATCTTGACAATTTTTAGTCAGACTCTCAATCTAGATTTCAATACCACAGAAAAACTGTTCTGATATTGAAAACGTTGTCTAATTAAAATAAATAAATAAGTTTGGAACCCCTAATGTTTTAAAATGAAGTTTTGGACAGCATAAATCCTTATAATTTGTTGGCATAAATGTACGTCAATCAATTGCAATTATCACTAAAGACCAGCAAAAATGATTTTCTTTTTGATTACATAATAATTGCGTTGTATTTTCACGTCACACATATTTTCACTTTTATAGATTTACTGATTGGTTGAAAACAAGAATGTACGCTGGTATTGGAGGGTATACAAACAAACAAACATATAAATACATTTTTGAGATTTGATAAAGGACAACACAAGCTATAAAAACATATTTTGCTAAATTAAAATACATGTATATTAATTAATATATTATACAAAATATATGATAAAAATATAAATTTATTTAAAACATAAAAACTTACAGATCAACCACGTTACATGCACTGAGGATTATGCCAGTAATTTAAATATATTTATAATAAGATTTATAACAATTTGTTAACTTATATATATATATATATATATATATATATATATATATATATATATATATATTTTCTCTCTCTCTCTCTCTCTCTCTCTCTCTCTCTCACACACACACACACACACACACTCTCTCTCTCTCTGATAGAGGAGGGGTGATAAGAGAAGGAGAGAGAAAGAGTGAGAAAGGAGGGGGGAGGCATTCTCAAAACAGAGAGTGTTTTCTAACAATATATATATTTAGTAAAATTAACTAATTATTATAAATTGTATATTTGGCGTATTATTGTATACAATATATATTTTGTTATATATTTTATATTAATTATATATTTTATACAAAGATACATATTTAGTTTTGTTTAGTTTAGTTTTGTTTCTGCCATAGTCTATACCTTATTGCATTATTGGTTGATGTGCATGTTTTTTTAGCTTGGCTGTAGAGCATGAAAAAGGTGGCCAGAGATTTGGTTCTGTGAGCTCCAGATTGCAATTGGTATGAAAGTCACCATCCATTCATTGGTTTTCCAAACTGGAATATATAATTTGTTGCTAATGTGTGAATATGTTGACTTTGGTATGAAAGTCACCATCCTATTTTAATCCTATGTGATTATCATAGTACCATATTGTTGCTTGCCTTCAAATAAATTGACTTTAGAGAGCAAATTCTGTATCTGAATAAACAATCAAACCAAATAGATAAAAACCAGTGAACAGAATGGAGTCTGTTTTCGTATATATATGACTGCCATGCTGGTATTGTTATTTTAGTACGGATTGAAGTACCAGGTCTTTTGCCATTAGTAGTAAATATATACGTAGCCTCCTCAAGGTCACAAATGCATGAGGGAAAACAGAAACCCCTGTCTGCAATCATGGTTCATTTACATAACCCGTGGACAGCTGCAGGTTTGTTTTTTTTCATGTCTGAGATCTCGCTGTCACGAGCGGGAAGAGATAGCGAATCACTCCAGCACACACACACACACACACACACACACACACACGTGTATCTGATGTTGTCCTGCAGCAGTAGCGCTCTGGTCTCCCCCTGAGGTCTCAGATCCGCGCTGGCATCCCGGCGGATGTGCATTAGCCCAGCAGCACCAGCGGTCACGCCTGCGCCCGGAGACCCGCTGTTCACCATCCGACTTTCATCACGTCCCGCATCGGCCGCCAAACATCACCCAGAGACCACAGACTCACTCCAACATGATGCACCTCTCGCTTTGAGTGAAGACAGCTAGAGTCATGGCTCTTGGCTGTGGGAAATATATTTCTCGTCTACTGTACAGCTGCATGATTTATTGACTGTTCACACTATACTGTATCTGTGATACTGGCATTGTTAAAATTTGGCAGCTATTATGATGATTTTAATACACTATTATTTTATTTATTTCATTTTTGGACATTGTGTTTGCATTTTGGCATTTCCAGTTGATTTCAAATGAGTCAAATTAGTTCATTTCAAACTGTCAATTTCAGTGAATTCGTTCAAAACTTGGTCAGTGAACTGATTCAAAACTGGAACTTAGAATATTTATTTATGTGAATCAGTTCAAACTGTCCATTTCAATCAGTGAATTCAAATGCTGACTGTCAAATGGATTCAAAACTTGAACAACGAACTGATTCAGACCTTGACTTGAATGATTCATGTGTGTGAATCAGTTCAAACTGTCTATTTCAATCAATTAATTGAAACCCTGTCAATAAAATGTATTCCAGACTTGGAACGTGAAAGATTCTTTTTAATTGAATGGATTTGAACTTTCCCCTCCCATCAGCACTTTTATGGAATTGCGCTCAAATGCTCATTTCCCCCGTTTAGTAAATCTGGCCCCAAATCATCAGTTTAATTGAATGACTTTACAATTTGAAGAATGAATTGATTCAAAATTCAGAGCTTAAGTGATTTATTTACTTGAATTGGTTCAAACTTTCCATTTCAGTGAACTGATTCAAAACTTGAACAACTCATGCATCAATTAAATATTGATGTTATTTATTACCAAATATAAATAGATATAATGAAATATAATTTTATTTACTGAAAAACTTGATTCTTTTTCAATCCGATTTTCATTGTTTTATTATATTTGCATTAATCATTTTGATTCTAATTGGCTACAAATGGCTGACTGGCTGAAATTATGTTTCCCCTGATTGAAATAATGAGTATTGTTAAAAGGCTGAAATATGATGAGAGCTATTATTGTATATTTTTTGCCCAGCTCTTTTCTCACCAAAACAGAGAGAAAGAGTGAGAAAGTGAACAGCAGTGAAACCCAAATGCTTCATCCATATAGCTTTAGACGAAGAAATGCAATCAGCTCGCGTCTCCATTCCAGCAAACGTGTTTCCTAATGAGCTCCCAGTGAAATTCCCTGCCATGCCATGCTGGCTCTTTCATGGTATTATTTCACATCCATTTATCCAGCTCCGCCACAAGCACGCCTAAGAATGTATGCGGTGCTATGACTGACGCTATCGTAACAGAGCAGCTGCCATCCGATTGGATGTCGGATAATAGAGAGCGAACGTGGCTCGGATCAATAATAAGATGCTTTTTCGCAGGCCTGTGGAAGGAGGCTAAACGCCGCACAGCTTGAGCTGAATACTGAGTACGGGTGCGTCCACAGATTTATATATGGCTGTTTCTTCAGCCAACGGTGCTTTTGGCACGGTTGACTCTTAGGAAATAAACTCCCTCGACACTCCCACTAGTTTGTCATTTAGTCACTAACAATGCCTGAGGTAGACTGAAATGTCATGTAAATTTTCACCACAGTGTCTTTTCCACGACATATCAGTTATGATTAATAGCATTTTGTGGTGGGAATGTCATTTGAAAGATTTTGTAAAAATAAAATGGCCTACTTTTTTTGTTATACTTACAGTCAAGTCAAATTTTATAACTAGTATTTTATGTATTTTAAATACAATAAATATGTTGACACTTTTTGCATAATTTTTTTTTTTTTTTGCAAAATTACAGCTTGATTGAAAATTATGTGAATATTCATGTTTTTTTAGAGCCTTTGATCATTCTTTATATATAAATTGATTTTTATATATATATATATATATATATATATATAGACACAGTATTATGTGAGTGTATATGTATAAATCAACTTTTATATATAATATTATAATAATTGTCAAATTCTATATAATTGTTCATTTCAATTCAAAATTCAAAACTCGAACAACTCTGAAATGTCTCCCTTGTCTCAAAAACATTTTTTTTATGGAGGTCATCAAATATATGTAGGTAAATCCTGATGTTATTTATTAGTATATTGCATAGATAGAAATAATGAAATATTATATATTATGTACAAAAAAAAACATTTATGCCCTTTAAAAGCATAAATGCCAAAATATATATTGAATATTGTTATGCTGACATATATATATATATATATTCTACATAATATATAGTATATTATATGCTGATATTATATATATATATATATATATATATATATATATATATATATATATACAGTGTGTACGGAAAGTATTCAGACCCCCTTAAAATTTTCACTCTTAACAATATTGCAGCCATTTGCTAAAATCATTCAAGTTAAGTTTTTTTCCTCATTAATGTACACACAGCACCCCATATATATATATATATATAGTTCCAATGAAAAGAATGTCTATTTTCACGCCGTAAATGCATTTATTTATTTCAAATAAATACATTTATTTGTGAAACATAATGAAAGGCAAGAATATTTTTCTTTTGTTTAAAAAAAAAAAATGAAGAAAGTTGAAGAAACGCTCATATTTGTTTGTGTTGGAAAATACAAGAATACTTGAGCAACAGAGCGTAAACAACAACAGTTTCAATAGTCCTTCATTCTTTTTTATATTTTGGCTTTAGTTATAGGACAAGGCTCCAAAAGAGCTCTGAATATCTGCGACGGTCTCAGAAGCTGATTGAATTCTGTTGCTTGTCTCCAGACACTGAGCGTGAGCAAAAACATGCATTTCAGCCAATCGCTGAAAGTACATCCATTCTCCTGCTCCGTGCCTAATTTCTAATGCAATATTAATGTGATGAGATCCTCTATAATGTGCGACGTTTATGGCGTGACCATTTTACGAGTGCTGGTGTTACAAGAAGTGCACCTTGTGTCTAGTACAGCCTGAGAAACAACAAACCAGATTAGTTTTGTAAATCAAATGGTAACTGTGTTTGTTGCTGAAGATGGGAGGTGTGCTATTGATTCAGATGTTCTGTTTAAATGAAACGCTCATGCCATTATAAATGACTGTGTTTTGCCACACGTCTTGATCACGTTACTACTGAAGCAGTCAGCTGTTACGGTGCCCAATGAAATCTAATGTGTAATGAGAAAACACTGGCTGTGTTCCAAATCATAGTATGCTGTATTGCTATATATCGCCTACATAGACACATCCTGACTGTCACAAACTCTCAGTAGTGACCAGTTTTGGAACATGCAGCAAATCTGTCGATTTCTGTCTCTTTTTGAAGTATTTAATGTGACTGCCGAGTGTGTATTTACACAAATTTAGACTAAATATACAAAATAACCAGATTTATTTTCATAAACTCCATGAAATAACAATGACAACAATGTAACATGCTACTTTTTGAAACTTTTATTGCATCACATATTCACATACTTTATTCACTTCTTTTTTTTTTTGTAACCGAGTAAGTAGTATACATACTAAAACCATTCAAACGGTTCAAAAGTTTGGGGTTGGTAAGATTTTTTTCATGTTTCTGAAATAAGTCTTTTCTGCTCACCATGGCTGCATTTATTTGTTCAGAAATACAGTAAAAACAGCAAAATTGTGAAATATTATTACAATTTCAAATTACTGTTTTCTAATTGAATATGTTTTAAAATGTAATTTATTCCTGTAGCCTATCCTGTATTCCTGTAGTGGTGGTGTTCAAGAAAAAAAAATCTTATCAATTTTGAAAACTATGACTATGCGAGTTTTTATCTCACAATTCTGACTTTTTCTCACAATTATGCGATGAAAGTCAACATTGAAAGATATAAAATGAGAATTGATAAAAAGGCACAGTTACCATTCATTCATTCATTCATTCATTCATTCATTCACTCACTCACTCACTCACTCACTCACTCACTCATTCATTCATTCATTCATTCATTCACTCAATCATTCGTTCACTCACTCACTCATTCGCTCACTCACGCACTCCATTCATTTATTCATTCATTCACTCACTCACTCTTTCGCTCACTCACTCACTCACTCACTCACTCATTCATTCATTCATTCATTCACTCAATCATTCATTCACTCATTCGCTCACTCACGCACTCCATTCATTCATTCATTCATTTATTCATTCGCTCACTCACTCACTCTTTCGCTCACTCACTCACTCACTCACTCACTCATTCATTCATTCATTCACTCAATCATTCATTCACTCACTCATTCACTTCACTCTCTCACTCACTCATTCAGTCATTCATTCATTTTATCCTTTGACAGAAACAAGTTTCCATAAAAACAGTTGTGCTACTTAATATTTTTGTCATTTGTTTTTAAAATAGAAAGTTACAACATTCTAACACTCTCAAAACAAGCATTTATAATGTCACAAATTATTTCTAATTCAAATAAATGATGTTTATTTATTAATATTATAAATATCTTTATTGCTACTTTTGATTGATTTAATGCATCCTTGCTGATAAACAGTATTAAAAAAGACAATCTAAAAATAAATAAATAATTATTTTATTTCAAACATACTTGATGAATTTGGAGTAGCATACTACTTACTATTAATACTTAATATTTCTGCTCTAGTATGCAATTGTGCTTTTCGGAAATTCTGCAAGTCTCTTGCTTTATTTGCCATTTTGAATGCTGTTGGATGTTTTTATTGAACTTTGCAGTGCATTCTGGGATTGCATTGTGAAAGGCGCATGCTGTGTTTCCTTACAATTTGGCCAAAGAAGTTTATCTTACAAGGAAGCATGATCATACCAGTATATGGTGCCTTAAAATGCTTCCTACATAGGCATCACACAAGGTTCATGCATACTTTGAGCTAAAAATGTGCCTGTAGAGACTGGGTAAGGTCTGAAGTCTGGGTCCTGTGATCCCTCTAGCATGACTTCCTAATCCGTCTTGCTCTGTCTTAGTGTAAAGTGCTACATCACTTCATTCGTCATGCTTAATTAAATCTGTTTCGCCAGTAATACAGCATCTCTTTCATACTCATACCCAACAACATTTTAAAGCAGCGGGGCAGGGGCTAATAGATGCGGCCGAGAGCAGGGGGCTGCCGCTCTCCGGACTGCGCTCGCCTCATTCAGCTCTGTTTTTAATTAAGAGACGTGTGGCACATCAACAGGGCCGTAATCCCTCTAGGGACATGTTAGCTGTCCCTGTGGGATGCCGCACGTTATGTGTGCCCATCCCAAACCGCATGCGGAGCCACAGAAAGATGTGTAATGACTGCTGTTTCGGCAAGTGTCCTGCCATATTATTAGTGTAATAGGGAGAGTGGGAGGGCAGGAGAGTTCAGAAATACAGATGTATTTTATTTTTTTATATATATATATATAGCAAATCAGCATATTAGGATGAATTCTGAAGGATCATGTGACACTGAAGACTGGAGTAATGATGCTGAAAATTCAGCAGCGCATCACAGGAATAAATTACATTTTACAATATATGCAAATAGAAAATTGTTATTTTAAATTGTAATAATATTTCGATCAAATAAATGCTGCCTTAGTGAGCATAAAAAAGACTTCTTTAATAAATAACTTCATTTTTGTCTGTTGTATGGTTTCAGATGACTTTGAATATAGCACATATCATGTGGACTACACATTTATGGGTAAATATGATGATAAAGAATCACCTTTATATTATTAGAAAACATGTAACAACATCATTACCATTAGATTGTTTTAAAGGGAAATTAAAAGGGCATTTCAAAACTGACTGATTTTCTTCTGTGGAACTTATAAGACTATATTTTGAGAAACCTCTGCTTTTGTTTTTCGGTCCATGAAAGTCAATGTTGTTTGGTTTTACTTTTTTGTGTTTTTGTATTCTGCTGAAGAAAGAAATACATACAGGTTTAGAAAGACATGAGGGTGAATAAAGGATGAATATTCATTTTTGTGTAGACTGTCCCTTTAAGCTGCTTGTGACGTTCTGGTTTGTCCTGAGTGCTGCATTAATGGCTTCTAATGTTCAAGTACTGTGTGAAGAAAAACTCCAGAGACCGTATCGGGAGGAGGAGACCGCTGTTGTCATTATTGCTGTCAGATTTGATTGCCGATGTGTTATTGAACCCAAAACCTCTTGTTTTTTCCCCAGTTAACTTGATAGGAGCCGTGCAAGCACGACTATTACTGAGACAGAAAATAGCTGCTCGGGAGCGTTGCCAAGTTGGCTGCAGTAAGTGTTTCCTAAAAACAGTGGTTCTCAACCTCATTGTCCAAAACAATATTTGATAACAGCAATATTTGATGATCAGGATTTTCAACACTGTTTTATACTGGGGAAATATGGTGTAGAAGTTGTTTTCACTCAAAAATGGCTAGCAAATTTCACAAACAATTACAAAGAAACAACACACTGTAAAAACTTTCCACCTATTAAAAAACTAAAGTTCAGCTTGGTTGTACAAGTTATTTCAAATTAAATTACATTTAACTGACTTAAAACCTATATATAAAAAAACTTATGCTCAACTTATTTTGTTGAGTAATGTAAAAACATAAGTTGCCATGACTTACTGATCATATTTTTACAGTGTAACATTGAATAAAAAAAAAGTGACATTTTGAAGTAGAAACACTGAAATAGTATTTTCTTATAAAACGTACTACAATTTAGAACTTTAACAATGCGAAAAATCCAGTGTACTCAATTTCCAAAATATTTTAGAGATTTGCATAAAAAGTATATTCATTAAAAGCACATAGCACATTCTTTTTAAATGGCTTTTCCAGGTTTACAAAGAACACTCAATTAATTAAACTTAAAATTGGGTGAGAACCACTTCCTTCATTTGCGTTTTTTTAGGCAAATTAATTTAGCGTTAAGCTTTGATTCTTCCAGTGATATTTTAGTATCAGTGATACCATTGTAGTTTTTATTAATATTTTAAACCAGTTTTTCATTTGACTTTTTTCTGTTTTCATTTTAATTTAGTTGCAGTTTTAGTAATGTTGTTGTGTTTTTAGTATTTTTTATGTATGTCTATTTAGTTATATAGTTAAAGGGGTTATATGATGCTATTTCAATTTTTCCTTTCTCTTTGGAGTGTTACAAGCTCTTGGTGCATAAAGAAGATCTGTAAAGTTGCAAAGACTAAAGTCTCAAATCCAAAGAGATATTCTTTATAAAAGTTAAGAGTTAACCACGCCTACCTAAAACGGCTCGTTCTAACACGCCCCCACATGTCTACCTCACTATGTGGGAAGATTTGCATAACGCCGCCCAAATGTTCACGCAAAGAAAGAAGGCGTAACTTTTAGTCTCACTGTAGTATTGTTGCTGCTGCCGCCATGTCGTGAAGATGCTGTGTTTCGTTGTGAAAGCGAAACTACTTTGTTTGGTCTTCCAAAAGAGGACGATATCCGCTTCGTCATGCCTAGAGCTGATCTGTGCTGGTCGCTGAGGAAATACTACAACTTTCACCGTGGACAAAGCGGAGTCCAGCCCGAGGTTGTCACATGTGGTTGCTGCTCATTCGTCGGATCCGCCAGGCGTGCCGTTCTCGACCCCGCTGCCTCAGCTCACTCTAGCCCGGCCTCAGCTCACGTTAATTGTTTATTTCCGTTTGTCATTTTAGTACAATTTTAGTAATTTTAGTTAAATTAAACTAAAATGAGAAATGTTGCCTTGATCACTAGCTGAAATAAAGTTTTATTTTATTTTATTTCTCATTTCAGTTAACGTTTGTTTAATTTCAAGTAATGGTTTTACTTTTGCTTTTACTTTCAGTTTTAGTTAACAGTATTAATCCTGATTGTGCCATTTACTAACTCTCATGTTGTTACAAAACCATATGATTTTTCTTTAAATTTATTTTATTCTATTTTTTTATTTTTATTTCATTTTATTTTATTATTTTTTTTTTTTTTTTGGTGGAACACAGCATTGTTTGTCCATCCAGTATTTTTCATACAGTGGATGTGAATGAATACAGTAGCTGTCGAGCTCCAAAAAATGACAAGAACACCATAAGTATAGTGCAGCATGTGAAAAAGTCTTAAATTCATGCTGTTTTTCCATGAACTTTTCCCCTCCCTCGTACATGCATGAATAGCATTCAGTAAAACTTGACATTTTAACAATCCTACAACCCAAATGGAGCAAAATGTCTGTAGAAAATACGTTTGTTAGCTGAGAAGAAAGCAAGGGAGAGTTGAGTTAAACACAGATGGAAAATAATTTCCAGATTTTCCCTCGCGGCGCTTCGGGCTGCAGAAATAAATATGATGTCTAGAAATACATTCAGGTGGTTTCGGGGAAATGCATGAAGGTACAGAACGGAAGCATGATATTCAACAGCTGTAACATACAGAAAACGACAGGATTGGTTGAGCGGAGAAGCCTGGCTTGACTCATGCATTATTGCTGACCTGTATTGATTGAGCGGGGGCAGAAATGACGGCGAGAGATAGACGAACGTTAGAGAATAGAGAGGGAGAACGCGGGGGCTTGAAAATGAGAGGATGTTGAGACTGCTGTTAAACATATGAGTCACCAACCTTCCCCCCTCAGTCATTAGCATGAACGCCAGGAACGAGACACAGCCCTCCGCCGAAATAAATGGGTCACTTAGACTGACAGAAAACACTTGTGCGCTCGCTGAACAGATGAACTGTGTGTTTTAGGGACTAAGCTGAGAAGGTGTGCTTCTGTATCTTAATCTGTGCTTTTGTTTTGTTTTCAAAGAGAAATGATCTAAATATCCTTAAAATAAGATGCATTTACTTGAAGAGCAAAATTGCATAATATAGTGTGTTATGACATGCTTTCAGAGGATTTATCTTGAGTTAAGTTTATTTTTCTGACCCCGTTGGCAGATTGTTAAAGATTTATGCTTCAGACAAGAAAAACAACAATTTGCCAGTGGAGGGAGAAAAATAAACTTGATTCAAGATACACTAGCATTCAAAAGTTTAAGGTTGGCAGGATTTTTTATTGTTTTCATAAGAAGTCTCTTATGCTCAACCAAGACTGCATTTATATGATAAAAAATTCAATATTTTGATATATTATTACAATTTAAAACAACTCTTTTCTATTTGAATGTATTTTAAAATGTATTTATTTCCTGTGATGCGCAGCTGAATTTTCAGCATCATTACTCCAGTCTTCAGTGTCACATGATCTGTCAGAAATCATTCTAATATGCTGATTTGCTGCTCAAGAAACATTTCTGATTATTATTAATGTTAAAAACAGTTGTGCTGCTTCATATTGTTGTGGAAACCATGATACATTTTATCTTTCAAGATTCTTTGATTAACTGAAAATTCAAAAGAACAGCATTCATTTGAAACAGTAATCGTTTGTAACATTATTTATTTATTTATCTTAGCTGTCACTTCAGCATCCTTGCTGAATAAAAGTTTCTAAAAATATATATTTAAAAAAATGTATTTATTTTTTGTTTTCTTGTTTTGTTTCTTCTTCATATTTTTTTGGCTTATGGTAATGTGATTTTAACCATTTTACACCATGTTATCAGATTCACCATTATTGAACCCAAACATGAAAATTAGCTTATTATTAACTCACCCTCAGGCCATTTAAGATGTAGATGAGTTTGTTTCTTCATCAGATTTGGATAAATGTAGCATTGCATCACTTGCTCACCAATGGATCCTCTGCAGTGAATGGGTGCCGTCAGAATGAGAGTCCAAACAGCATCTGTAATAAACAAATCAAGTCAAACGCGAGTCAATAATAACACTTCCTCCAGTGAAAAAGTTCATCTCCTGTTGTCTCTCACATCAAACTCCACCCACATATTTGTTTAGAGCTGTTTTGTCTTGTAAACGGTTCTTGATCTGTGCAGATTTTCTCCTGAATCACGCCAGATGACTTTTTCAATGGAGAAAGCATTATTATGGATACAGGACTCGAATTTTAGCTGGAAGTTAAAAATACCTTAATGATGGATTTGTTTCTTACAAACACGCAGCTTTTGTCTTCACAAGTCATTAACTGATGGACTGGAGTGGTGTGGATTACTTGTGAATTATTGTGATGTTTTTATCAGCTGTTTGGACTCTCATTCTGACGGCACCCATTCACTGCAGAGCATCCATTGGTTAGCAAGTGATGCAGTGCTACATTTCTCCAAATCTGATGAAGAAACAAACTCGTCTACATCTTGAATGGCCCTTTTCAGCAAATATTCACTTTTGGGTGAGCTATTCGTTTGAATTGCCTCAAATCATATTCAAACAAACCCTCAAAACTCTAAACTAAATAGATTATTTTGCAATTCATCTTAATGAAACCTTAATGAAGACTTTAAATAGAGGCATATCTCGGCAATGCATTTGCACATTGTGACCTTACAATGGGCATTGCAGCGTGTGCTCGGCACCGTAATTGCTGCCTGCAGATATGTTCACTTTACAAAGAGACCGAGAACGTGAAAAAAAGCATGAAATATTCCATTCATGATTTAAAAGGACAGTAAAATATAATTTCCTCCCTGTTTGGGCTTAGTCATCGATCAACACATGATTATGTCACTGAAGAAACTCATTTCATAATTCAGCTTGCTGCGGCTCAGAAAGATGATGTGCTGGACTTTCTGTTCTCTGACCCTTTCTGTTGCATGATGAGCCGGCCGTCCAGCGCAGGACATGCAGGTGCAGCACGTCGCCTCTTGGCAGGGCTGCGGAATAAATCAGAGCCAACACCCTTGTCAAATGAATCTGGCTTGAGAAATTACTAGCGTGTCCCGCAGCTCTGCTTCGCAAGCTCTGGTCATTAGATCTTCTGTTTATGTGAAACGGACGGATAAAGTCCAAAATGAGTCTGTACTTCCTGCGATTTCTTTCGGGTTGTGGCGTGAAATATGCTGATTCATAGCAGATAGAAAGCGTGAGATAATGACCACAGTCCTCCTGACTAATCTTGAATATGATCTGACCATTAATGCATGCAAGAATTCCAATTAAATATTCCTCTCATTTCATTATCAATAATCACACCCCGCTTAATGTGTTCACAGCGTGCTGACACACACCAATGCACTTTAGATGCATGTAAAAGCATGGCGGAGATGCATATTGGTATGCTTTGAAGAAAAGACAGTATCAGATTAAATCCACAGACTTTTGTTGTTGTTGTTTTTTGTTTTTTGGTAGAATTTGGGGGGAATCTACAGAACTCTGCAGAATTTGAGCAATGGCCCTTTTCAGCAAATATTCACTTTTGGGTGAGCTATTCGTTTGAATTGCCTCAAATCATATTCAAACAAACCCTCAAAACTCTAAACTAAATAGATTATTTTGCAATTCATCTTAATGAAACCTTAATGAAGACTTTAAATAGAGGCATATCTCGGCAATGCATTTGCACATTGTGACCTTACAATGGGCATTGCAGCGTGTGCTCGGCACCGTAATTGCTGCCTGCAGATATGTTCACTTTACAAAGAGACCGAGAACGTGAAAAAAAGCATGAAATATTCCATTCATGATTTAAAAGGACAGTAAAATATAATTTCCTCCCTGTTTGGGCTTAGTCATCGATCAACACATGATTATGTCACTGAAGAAACTCATTTCATAATTCAGCTTGCTGCGGCTCAGAAAGATGATGTGCTGGACTTTCTGTTCTCTGACCCTTTCTGTTGCATGATGAGCCGGCCGTCCAGCGCAGGACATGCAGGTGCAGCACGTCGCCTCTTGGCAGGGCTGCGGAATAAATCAGAGCCAACACCCTTGTCAAATGAATCTGGCTTGAGAAATTACTAGCGTGTCCCGCAGCTCTGCTTCGCAAGCTCTGGTCATTAGATCTTCTGTTTATGTGAAACGGACGGATAAAGTCCAAAATGAGTCTGTACTTCCTGCGATTTCTTTCGGGTTGTGGCGTGAAATATGCTGATTCATAGCAGATAGAAAGCGTGAGATAATGACCACAGTCTTGACTAATCTTTAATATGATCTGATTATTAATGCATACAAGAATTCCAATTAAATGTTCCTCTCAGTTCGTTATCAATAATCACGCTGTGCTTAATATGTTCACGGCTCGCTGACACACACCAATGCACTCTAGATGCATATAAAAGCATTGCGGAGATGCATTGTTGCCATGCTTTGAAGAAAAGACCATCTCGGAAGAGATCCCCAGACTTTTGCTGTATTGTTTTTGACAGGATTTGAGGGGAAATCTACAGAATTCTGCAGAATTTAAGCATGCAACTCTTGATTAATCAAGGAATTTATTAGCAAGGGTGCATTCATTTGGTTAAAAGTGACAGTAAAGACAAAAATGTAGAATTTGAGCTAAATGTGCAACGCTTTATTCTTTTTTTATTCTCATGCATCCTTGCTTTTTTAAGGAATTAGTGCTTTTATTTAGCAAGGATGCATTAGATTGGTCAAAAATGATGCTAAAGACAAAAATATGAAGAAGCACCAACTGATTTCAACTTGTAATGTTTCTTGAGCAGAAAATAAGTATATTAGAATGATTTCTGAAGGATCATGTGACACTGAAGACTGGAGGAATGATGCTGAAATATCAACTTTGATCACAGGAATAAAATATTTTTTTGAATATAAAAAAAAAAATTTATTTGAAATTGTAATATTTAAATTTTTCTGTATTTTTTATCAAATAAATGCAGCTTTGGTGAGCAGAAGAACATAGCGATTTAAAACTTCTGAACAGTAGATTATATCAGTTTTATTGGAAATTAAACAAAAAAGAATGTTTTATTTACATTTATGTATTTTGTAGACATTTTTATCCAAAGCAACTTGTCTAAAATTTGTATTATATATCAAATAATTATGTGGTATTTATTTATTTTAGCTAATCCAATAAAATGAAATACTTAAGAAATAAAATATACTTCTTATAAATTACACTAATAACATTTGATTATTTTAACTTTTTATTTGGAACTTGATGAACACAAACCAAATTATCAAACAGTTCATAGCCTACCTAAATTCTTAATGTTTTTGCACCAATTATCCATCAGTGTAAAAACATTTTCACATTAACGTTCTACACTTGTTTACTGCGGTAATGATATAGCAACACATTTCTACTACCTCACAGTCATATTCCACTCTGCCCAGGCAGAAATCATAATCAAATTAGCCAAAGTATTTCATAAACAAACACACAAGAAGTGTGGGACGTGTGTAACTTTGCAAATGTCTCGCGGACATCAGCAGAGTTTTCAGTGGGTGCAGATTTGGTGTGGGCTTTACTAAAACTCAAAGTAAACAAACTGCTGACTTAAACAAGTAAGAAAACAGCCGATTGGTTTCCTAGACATGCCAAGCGTTACCTGAAGGAAGCTGCCTTATCTTTCTCATACATCTTTCGTAGGTGGCAATGCTTAGCAATGAAAAGCAAGCTATCGATCGCACCTCGACTGATGACTAATCAACGCGGCTTCAGTCCTTGGCCCGGCCTTGCCAGAGCCACGCGGCTGGAGCCGTCCCTCAGGTGTCCGCTATCTGATCGCCCCCATTGATTATCCCAAGGAGAGTGTGACATTCAGAGCACACAGTGCTGCCATCCTCCAAATGAGATGCTAAAGGTGCACGGCGCCGACAAAGACCCAGACCCCGCAGTCAATTACCATCAAAGAGAAGCCGCTGGTTTGTGCGGCGCGCCGTGGCTGGACGAGGCAGCGGAGCAATAGGGTTTCCCGTCTCTGGGGAGGATCTCGGCACAGCTGCGGAGTAATACTCCAGGATGCACTCCAAAGCACAAGTCGATACGCAGATCTTTACCGAATCTGTTGTTATTTGTCTCGCAGGGTTCTGAGGGAATAAGGAATGGCGGCGTGCCGGAATTTATGTCTGGTGTTCTTAAGAATTTATCATTCAAAACAAGAAAAGACATGGTTTACACAGTGGTAGTAGAACACTATTAACCCTGTAACGCCTAACATATGAAGAAATGTGAAAAATATAATCTTTTGTCACACTATAAATGTCTTTACCATCACTTCTGATCAATTAAATGCATCCTTGCTGAATAAAAGTATTTTTTAAATTTTTTTAAATGAATGGTAGTTTATATGGATGAGTTCAAAAAACAACAAATCATTTCCAGTATTTTATTTATTTACTTCCTTCCTTCCTTCCTTCCTTCCTTCCTTACTTGCTTAGAATTTAAAGTAGTGGTAGTACTAGAGCACTATACTAACAGTCAGAAAAATTTAATATTTTTGTAACATTATAAATGTCTTTAGCATTACTTTTGATCAATTTAATGCATCTTTGCTGAATTGAAAAGTGTTAATTTCTTTAATACTTAAAAAAAAACAAGAGGTAATTTCCAGTGTTAGTTATGTATGTATGTATGTATGTATGTTTTTTATTTATTTTATTTTTTTTTGTTGAATCTTTATACAAAATAAAATATAAAAGTTTGCATATGTGTTTGTTGTTAAGTATCATATTTGATCCACCAGGATTGTATGGCTCTAGTATGATATAGTGAGAATATGGAGGAAAAACAGCCCCATTTTATTTGGAGGACCAAACTGAGCAAAAATAGCAATTTGGTGCAGATGCTGATATTTATATGACCAAAAAGTACGATGAAATTCTGATGCTTGCCATGTAAATCAATTAGATCTTAATAACAGTATTGCAGGTACTTTCTTAAAATGATATAAATAATCAGTTGTCACTATGTTTTCAATAATATTTCTTAGTAAGATGATATCATATAAACATATAATGCAGTGCAATACAATAATGATTGAGAGATGAACAAATAAACGTTCCTCAAAAGCCTGATGATCAGATTTGAGACTTACATCTGAACATGATTTTTCTAAAAATAAAAACGATACAGGAGGTAATTTCCAGTGTTAGTTATGTATGTATGTATGCATGTTTTTTATTTATTTATTTATTTTTTGTTGAATCTTTATACAAAATAAAATATAAAAGTTTGCATATGTGTTTGTTGTTAAGTATCATATTTGATCCACCAGGATTGTATGGCTCTAGTATGATATAGTGAGAATATGGAGGAAAAACAGCCCCATTTTATTTGGAGGACCAAACTGAGCAAAAATAGCAATTTGGTGCAGATGCTGATATTTATATGACCAAAAAGTACGATGAAATTCTGATGCTTGTGCATCTTTGAAAAGTGTTAATTTCTTTAATACTTAAAAAAAAACAAGAGGTAATTTCCAGTGTTAGTTATGTATGTATGTATGTATGTATGTTTTTTATTTATTTTATTTTTTTTTGTTGAATCTTTATACAAAATAAAATATAAAAGTTTGCATATGTGTTTGTTGTTAAGTATCATATTTGATCCACCAGGATTGTATGGCTCTAGTATGATATAGTGAGAATATGGAGGAAAAACAGCCCCATTTTATTTGGAGGACCAAACTGAGCAAAAATAGCAATTTGGTGCAGATGCTGATATTTATATGACCAAAAAGTACGATGAAATTCTGATGCTTGCCATGTAAATCAATTAGATCTTAATAACAGTATTGCAGGTACTTTCTTAAAATGATATAAATAATCAGTTGTCACTATGTTTTCAATAATATTTCTTAGTAAGATGATATCATATAAACATATAATGCAGTGCAATACAATAATGATTGAGAGATGAACAAATAAACGTTCCTCAAAAGCCTGATGATCAGATTTGAGACTTACATCTGAACATGATTTTTCTAAAAATAAAAACGATAATATATAGATAATCAAGTACAACTGAGTTGCTTTAGTCCAGTAAGTGTTCATTTTAAAATAGCCTATAAAAGTTATTTTTACATTTACTTTATAAAATCAGTAAAGATTTCACAGCTAAAAGAGCTGAAGGTGGATGTTTGTACAATATTACTAAAATATTTTTACTTGCTAAAAATCAGAGGAGAGAATGCATGCAGTAGATTGTGTGCAACAGGTTTTTCAGCAAAGTTTTGTTCATGTTGATCATTTAGAGGCCTTCGAAAGTTGCACATCAAATATAAGACAGCAGGCTTTTCTGGGTTAATTGTAGTATAGAGCGCTGTTAGGATGGGATTAGTACTCTAAATGCTTCATGTCCTGATTGGGATCGATAAGGTGCGAGTGTGTGTCTGGATGTGAGTGTTACAGAAGCTTGTGTGTTCTGCATGCTCGCATCACGAAGCGCATTGTGATTCCAAGCCGTTTGTGAGATCAGACTCTCCTTATTGATTTAATTTTGCTTTTATGTTAGATGTGATGCCAGCAGCACTCGAACCCCCGACTGTTATTTTGCTCAGAAACTTGGCAAAAAAAGGTCGAAATCCATAATGAAGGTGCAGCAGGTTGCACATCGAGAAATGTAGTTTAGTTACGGTATTCAGTGAAGGTCAAAACAACTGGAGAGTGTTGTGGAAAATGATTTGCTGCATTCTCAGATTTCTACACTTTTGCATCATTGGTGTGATTTTTTTTAATGTTTTTGAAAGAAGTCTCTTCTGTTCACCAAGACTGCATTTATTTAAACAGAAATACAGTAAAACCAGCAAAATTTGAATATATTTTAAAATTTAATTTATTCCTGTGATGCGCAGCTGAATTTTCAGCATCATTCCTCCAGTCTTCAGTGTCACATGATCTTCAGAAATTATTCTAATATGCTGATTTGCTGCTCAAGAAACATTTCTGATTATTATCAATGTTGAAAACAGTCGTGCTGCTTCATATTGTTGTGGAAACCATTTTTGATGATTTGTTAATGAATGGAAAGTTCAAAAGAACAGCATTTATTTGAAACAGAAATATTTTGCAACACTATAGATGTCTTTACAGTCACTTTTGATCAATGTTTAATGTTTTTAAACGTTTAATTACCACACAAAATAGCTTAGAAAACATTTTAATTTAATATTATATAATATTTTAAAATTTATAAATAAAGTCTTTTTGATGGCAGATATGTTTATAAATTAAATACTGATGTGATCAAAGTCATTTGCACTCTTTCTATGGTTATTTTATTTGAAGCCCTGTATTAAATATTGACTGCACAGAGTACCTTAGAAACTCCCCCCCCCCCCCCCCTTTTTTTTTTTTTTTTTTTTTCCGGTTTTTTTCTTTGGGGACAGTCAGCGAGAAGCCCATGAATAATTCACCAGTTTGAGATGTTAAAAATGGGTGTTTTGCTGTTTTTTTTTTATTAATGCATACGAAATCTGGTTTCCTGTAGTGTTGAAGTCTGACACATTTGCACATTTTCTAATTTTCTAAAATGAACCTGTTGGAAAACTATTATTTTACAGCATAAATTGTTCACAGGTATCTTCTCTTTTGTGCTTAGAGTAGGCAGTCAGTGTCCAAACTTTTTACAGATGGATGAATAGTGTAATTAAATAGAAATTTTTGTAATAGTGCATATGAAGTCTAGATTCCTTTCTTGTTCAATGAACCTGTTCAAAAACTATAATTTTATGCCATAAATTGTAAGAAAAAGTCCTCTCTTTTGTGTCTAAAGCACAGACGGTCAGTGTTAAAGTTCAATGAAAAAACTATAATTTTATGCCATAAATTGTAAGAAAAAGTCCTCTCTTTTGTGTCTAAAGCACAGACGGTCAGACGGTCAGCTTCTTACAGATGGTTAAATAGTTGAATTCAATTGAAATATAGTTTAATTTCCCTTTTCATTTCAGCTCACAACTTTTCATCCTTAATTTTAAACCACAAAGATGTTAATGCAGTAAATATAAACATGAGAAGCAGCTCATCGCTCTTGTGAGATTTAATTTACAGTGCTTGCAGGAACATGGCCTACATTTAGCGAGAGTGGGCAGAAATACCCAGAAGCTTCTTATAATATCATCCCGGTGCCTTTCAAACTTGATTTTGTTACCTGATGGGACAATGTGCACTTTGACTTCTGGATGTTGTGTATTAATTCAGGTAATCTGGATTGGATTTTGCAGTTTTCTCTAGTGCTTTTCCAGCTTTGTTTGCAGGATGCAGCTGTCATGTACAATGTTTAAATTTTTTGTATTCTCACTCACTATGGGGTGATTTTACAGTTTATTAGGGTTCATTTGCGAAATTAATTCACTCGTTCTGTACAAAAAAACGAGGGTTTTTTTGGATCATGGCAAAACGAAACTGTTCACTGAGAGAGTCATCTTATGTTAGTCATCTTATCTAAAAATTAATGCCATTATGAGAACACGATTGCCTTATGTTATCTC
>NW_015506467.1:265314-276355 GCF_001515645.1 Sinocyclocheilus grahami | reverse complement strand
CCCCCCCCCCCCCTTTTTTTTTTTTTTACATTTTCACAGTGCTTGATGTGTCATGTAAGCTGTTTTACCTGCAGCTAATTTCATGTACTTCATGTGCTCTGGGCCGCTCAAATTAGAGGTCTGCGTAACCCGCCGGAACTCGGTTAGATTAGCTGCGGCGCGGGACTAATTTTCCGAGCTGTAGGTGGGAGTGGGCGGTTTTTTTTTCCGAACAGTTGTTGCCGGGAACGGACAGTCAGCGAGAAGCCCATGAATAATTCACCAGTTTGAGATGTTAAAAATGGGTGTTTTGCTGTTTTTTTTTTATTAATGCATACGAAATCTGGTTTCCTGTAGTGTTGAAGTCTGACACATTTGCACATTTTCTAATCCTGTTCAATGAACCTGTTGGAAAACTATTATTTTACAGCATAAATTGTTCACAGGTATCTTCTCTTTTGTGCTTAGAGTAGGCAGTCAGTGTCCAAACTTTTTACAGATGGATGAATAGTGTAATTAAATAGAAATTTTTGTAATAGTGCATATGAAGTCTAGATTCCTTTCTTGTTCAATGAACCTGTTCAAAAACTATAATTTTATGCCATAAATTGTAAGAAAAAGTCCTCTCTTTTGTGTCTAAAGCACAGACGGTCAGTGTTAAAACTTCTTACAGATGGTTAAATAGTTGAATTCAATTGAAATATAGTTTAATTTCCCTTTTCATTTCAGCTCACAACTTTTCATCCTTAATTTTAAACCACAAAGATGTTAATGCAGTAAATATAAACATGAGAAGCAGCTCATCGCTGTTGTGAGATTTAATTTACAGTGCTTGCAGGAACATGGCCTACATTTAGCGAGAGTGGGCAGAAATACCCAGAAGCTTCTTATAATATCATCCCGGTGCCTTTCAAACTTGATTTTGTTACCTGATGGGACAATGTGCACTTTGACTTCTGGATGTTGTGTATTAATTCAGGTAATCTGGATTGGATTTTGCAGTTTTCTCTAGTGCTTTTCCAGCTTTGTTTGCAGGATGCAGCTGTCATGTACAATGTTTAAATTTTTTGTATTCTCACTCACTATGGGGTGATTTTACAGTTTATTAGGGTTCATTTGCGAAATTAATTCACTCGTTCTGTACAAAAAAACGAGGGTTTTTTTGGATCATGGCAAAACGAAACTGTTCACTGAGAGAGTCATCTTATGTTAGTCATCTTATCTAAAAATTAATGCCATTATGAGAACACGATTGCCTTATGTTATCTCGGGCCAGAGAAGAAAAGACTATAAGAGGGGTTCCCCAAGGATGGAGATGCATGTCCCGGTAATGCCGTATCCCAGAGGACATCATTAGCATTATCTGGTCTGTGTATCCTGGAAGGAGAAGCTCAGCGTTTCTTATTTAAATCATACTCGAGTCTCTCTGTTGAAGTTTGCTGGAGGAGTTGAGGGTTTTTCAGGCTCATTCGTATTCATATGTAAGTGCACACATGCATTTTCATGTTTGGATAGACAGAGAAACATAGAGTTAGACTGTCATTTATCTGTGGCAGATTAATTTAATTTAAATTTGATATTATATTTTTGTTTTAATAATAATAATATTTAATAAATATATATAGAAAATATTGACTTAAATGGCAGATTTATTCATAAATTAATTACAGATGTGGTAAAGGTCACTGTATTTTATTTGTGCAAATACATTAACTGTTATGGTGTTAAACATTATTCATTTAATATTAAATCTATAAATTATATTGTATAAGTTAAAAATAAATCAATTTTAACAGCAGATGTATTTATAAATAAAATACAGTTGTGATAAAAAATATTTTTTTATGTTGATAAATGCATTAACTGTTATGGTGTTCAACATTTCTCATGTAAATATATAAATATGTTAAAAATGTAATTGCAATTCTCTAAAATTAGTAAATAGATGAAATTAAATAAGAATTTTGATCCTCATAGGATGTGTATATCTCTGAAGTTGTTTATTTGTTTATTTATCGTCTATTTAACCTCTTAATTGTCATCCACATTTTTGAAAATTCACGAGAAAGTGCACTATACAAACTTAAGTTATTATGGAGAAAATAGCAGAGTATTACAGAAGTGAAATCATTTAATAAATTGAAAGTATTAAAAAAGTATAGAAGTTTACATTTACTGTAAAGAAAATGTATTGTACTATTTTTATTTTATTTGATATAAAATAAATATTTAAAAAAAAGTTAAAAATACAACATTTCAATAAAATTAAAGCCAACTGTCTACATAAGTTGTGTTCCAAATTTGAAGTTGATATAAAAAAAAAAGAGGTTCATATACAATTTTGTTTAGGCGTTATACCAAAAAAAGCCACCGGGTGCCACCCAAACTCTTTTTTATGCATTGCTGTTACAAATCTATAAATTTCTCTCTCAATATTACGTCTATCTCAAAATAACCACCACATATGGAATCTTGAGACTCAGACCTTTCCGACGATATGTATTTTGTCAAGATTATAAAAGTTTTGTTTCTAAAAGACCATAATACATGTTGTAATATGACACCTCCGCTAAGGGGGAGGAGACTGCTAAAAGATTTTGAAGTACCATTTCTATGGTAACGCAATGTCCGATTTCAAAATGTATGTGTGCCTGCCTGAACCACAGTTTATGTACAAATAACAACACTACTAATGAGATCACGTTGATCTGCCATAGCTGCGTCTGCAGGACTGACACACTGAGCTGGCGTTATGTGTTCAGTGTGATCCGGCTCATCTTTTCTGACAGCTCGACTTGCGAGAAGAAAAGACTATAAGAGGGGTTCCCCAAGGATGGAGATGCATGTCCCGGTAATGCCGTATCCCAGAGGACATCATTAGCATTATCTGGGCTGTGTATCCTGGAAGGAGAAGCTCAGCGTTTCTTATTTAAATCATACTCGAGTCTCTCTGTTGAAGTTTGCTGGAGGAGTTGAGGGTTTTTCAGGCTCATTCGTATTCATATGTAAGTGCACACATGCATTTTCATGTTTGGATAGACAGAGAAACATAGAGTTAGACTGTCATTTATCTGTGGCAGATTAATTTAATTTAAATTTGATATTATATTTTTGTTTTAATAATAATAATATTTAATAAATATATATATAGAAAATATTGACTTAAATGGCAGATTTATTCATAAATTAATTACAGATGTGGTAAAGGTCACTGTATTTTATTTGTGCAAATACATTAACTGTTATGGTGTTAAACATTATTCATTTAATATTAAATCTATAAATTATATTGTATAAGTTAAAAATAAATCAATTTTAACAGCAGATGTATTTATAAATAAAATACAGTTGTGATAAAAAATATTTTTTTATGTTGATAAATGCATTAACTGTTATGGTGTTCAACATTTCTCATGTAAATATATAAATATGTTAAAAATGTAATTGCAATTCTCTAAAATTAGTAAATAGATGAAATTAAATAAGAATTTTGATCCTCAAAGGATGTGTATATCTCTGAAGTTGTTTATTTGTTTATTTATCGTCTATTTAACCTCTTAATTGTCATCCACATTTTTGAAAATTCACGAGAAAGTGCACTATACAAACTTAAGTTATTATGGAGAAAATAGCAGAGTATTACAGAAGTGAAATCATTTAATAAATTGAAAGTATTAAAAAAGTATAGAAGTTTACATTTACTGTAAAGAAAATGTATTGTACTATTTTTATTTTATTTGATATAAAATAAATATTTAAAAAAAAGTTAAAAATACAACATTTCAATAAAATTAAAGCCAACTGTCTACATAAGTTGTGTTCCAAATTTGAAGTTGATATAAAAAAAAAAGAGGTTCATATACAATTTTGTTTAGGCGTTATACCAAAAAAAGCCACCGGGTGCCACCCAAACTCTTTTTTATGCATTGCTGTTACAAATCTATAAATTTCTCTCTCAATATTACGTCTATCTCAAAATAACCACCACATATGGAATCTTGAGACTCAGACCTTTCCGACGATATGTATTTTGTCAAGGAGGTTCATATACAATTTTGCTTAGGCGTTATACCAAAAAAAAGCCGCCGGGTGCCACCCAAACTCTTTTTTATGCATTGCTGTTACAAATCTATCAATTTCTCTCTCAATATTATGTCTATCTCAAAATAACCACCACATATGGAATCTTGAGACTCAGACCTTTCCGACGATATGTATTTTGTCAAGATTATAAAAGTTTTGTTTCTAAAAGACCGTAATACATGTTGTAATATGACACCTCCGCTAAGGGGGAGGAGACTGCTAAAAGATTTTGAAGTACCATTTCTATGGTAACGCAATGTCCGATTTCAAAATGTATGTGTGCCTGCCTGAACCACAGTTTATGTACAAATAACAACACTACTAATGAGATCACGTTGATCTGCCATAGCTGCGTCTGCAGGACTGACACACTGAGCTGGCGTTATGTGTTCAGTGTGATCCGGCTCATCTTTTCTGACAGCTCGACTTGCATGCTGCTCCTGGACTGAGCTGGAGTCCGGCCGAGCCGCGATGGCTCTTACGCCCTCCTTTAATCTTCACACGCTTCACAGCACTTGGGCACTTTACGCCCCCTCAGCAGTGAGCGACCCAGACTCCTGCTGGACCCACACTGGCTTCTGTCAACATCCTTATTCACCGGAGCCTCGTCTATAGTTCAATCCAGATGCTAAAAAGCCTAAATGAACATTGGGACTACATATGGAGTGTTTGACTTATGCTTCATAAAGTATTTCAGGCCGAACCGTGTTTGTTGCACTGCTATACAGTGGCTGTTTTCTTGGATGCATTAATGCACTATTTTGTACTAATAATATGTGAAAAGCACAATGCACATAAAATGGGCTTGATTGTTCAAGTCAATAATACTGATTTGAATAGTGACCAATAGTGATGATTGATCACACGCAAATGATTTTTTTGAGCCGGTTCTTTAAATGAATCAGTCAAAACGACTCCTAAACTCAAACAATAGGGTTTAAATCAAGCTAATTAATTTTTTGCTGGCTCTGTCATTGGCATTTAGTGGGTTCTAAATAAACAACTGACTCATATTTTGTATTAAATGGTCTTTTAAAATATTAAAATACACTATAAAAATTGCATTATGGTATTTTCTGGAAAGTAAGTCACACCAAAAACAAATCACATTGTTGAGAGGAAAATAAAGACACTGCCATTTAAAAGTTTAAAGTTAGTAAGATCTTTTAAGATTTTTTAAGTTAATGTTTAAGTTAATGTTTTCATTCAGTAAGCATGCATTAAATTGATCAAAAGTGACTGTAAAGCCATTTATAATAAATAAGATTTCTCTTTCAAATAAATGCTGTTCTTTTGAACTTTCTATTCATCAGAAAATCCTAAAACATAAAATGTATCATAGTTTCCTCATGAAGCAGCACAACTGTTTTCAACATTGATAATAATCAGAAATGTTTCTTGAGCAGCAAATAAGTTAATGTTTTCATTCAGTAAGCATGCATTAAATTGATCAAAAGTGACTGTAAAGACATTTATAATAAATAAGATTTCTCTTTCAAATAAATGCTGTTCTTTTGAACTTTCTATTCATCAGAAAATCCTAAAACATAAAATGTATCATAGTTTCCTCATGAAGCAGCACAACTGTTTTCAACATTGATAATAATCAGAAATGTTTCTTGAGCAGCAAATCAGCATATTAGAATGATTTCTGAAGATCATGTGACACTGAAGACTGGAGTAATGATGCTGAAAATTCAGCTGCGCATCACAGGAATAAATTACAATAGAAAAGCAGCTATTTGAAAGTGTAAAAATATTTCACAATTTTACTGTTTTACTGTTTTTTTATCAAGTAAATGGTGAGCATAAGAGACTTCTTTCAAAAACATTTAAAAAAAATAGAACAGAATGAGAAACAAACAGAAGTAGAAACATTACAAACACTATAAATGCTTACTTTGAATAGGCCACTTAAAACACTACTCCCCTAAATCTCAATAGCTTAATTGCAGTAATGCTCCAAACTAATTAACTAGTTAATGGCTGTCAAAGCAATTTTTTTATTTGTAAACATATGTGTGCAGTGTGGGCTTGATGTAATGATTAAAACAGAGCAACTTACGTTCCAGAAAATCCAGTCATTTGTTTAGTATGTTGTTTTGAGCAATTACAGCATTTCTGTAAGAAACAATGGGACTAAAGCAAAATGAAGTGTCTTGAAGGGAACTGATGTGTTGTTGCCTCTGTTTTTACGTTCATACATAGAGTTCATTTTTAGATTAATTCATCGATATTCAGTTGATTTCCGTGGTCTGCTGATTGTCGTGTCATGGGTCTTTTAACCCTATAAAGCCTGACATATGATAGTTTATTATGACACATAATAGTCCATTTTTTTTAATGCAAACTTTTAGACCATATTTAAAAGAAATTTGCATATGTGTTTTTTTTTTGTTGAGTATCAAATTTGATACATCATGCTTTTATTGCTCATGTAGTATGATATTTTGAGAATATGGAGGAAAAAACAGTGTTTGCAAAAATATGCAATATGGTGCAGATATTTTTCTTTATATAGACAAAAGTAAGCAATTCTGATTAAGGAGATATAATAGACTGTATACATAAAATGATAGAAATATCAGTCATCAATCTATCTCCAATAATAGGTCTTGAGATGATATTTAAATGCTTAGTTTGATGATCAAAACATATAATGCAATGCAATACAATGATAATTGAGAGATGAACAAATAAATGCTCCTCAAAAGCCTGATGATCATATTTTAGACTGACTTTTCTGGATAATCAAGTAGGTCGCTTCAGTCCATTAAAATATAAGTTATTCTCTCATTTACTTTATAAAAATCAGTAAAGATTTACAGCAAAAACACATGTGAACCACGAGCTGAAGGTTGACGCTTGTACAATTATACTAAAAGAAAAAAGTCTGAACTATCAATCAGACGACAGACATTGTGTGTACAGGTTTTAACAGCAAAGTTTTTATCATTTTGTTATTTAAATGCCTTCAAAAATAGGCTTTATAGGGTTAAATGTGTTGTTAAGGTTATCATGGATCATCAACCTGCCCCAGTATCCTACTAAACTCCCACTTAGCCATAATTTCCACCGGTTTAAAGGCCATAACGTGTGTTTCATAATGAATGTGTTTATTTCCTTCTACATACAGCAACGGCGCTCAAAGATCCGCTCATAAAACATTCACAGCTGGTTTTGTTTTTGTTTTTTTGTTTTTTTTTCTCGCAGACAAGTCGGCTGTTTCTGTCCATATTTTCTTTGGGAAAAGCGAGCGTCTGTCTGGGAGCGAGCGAGAACTCTACTATTAACTCCACGTTTCAATTTGTTAGCGGTAAACACACCTTTGAATGCACGACTCGACGGCTCCTAGATAAACTCATTTGCATGAATTTGCTTTTCCCAGGCGAAGCCGCTCCGCAGTACGTTGAGTCGCCGTCGGGCCTTTCAGATCGCCTGCGTGCAGCAAAAAAGCTATCATTTTCCACCCGAAGGCATCAGCGTGTGCATGCCGGCGAATTCTCTGCGCTTTGGAACAGAACGTTCCCTCAGTGTTATTCAGCCTGCGTTTCAAAGACGCGGCCAATATGCTATCTTTTAGCAGGGAAAAAAAAGGACAACGGATATTATGCGTGGAAATATACAATGCTAATGTTATCTGCTGTGTATTTTTATCACGCTTTTGATACAGGCTGCCACGCAAGAGGATAATGAGATGAGGATCCGTGCTAGTGAATTTCAAGACAATCCAGATTTCTCTCCTCAGATCTATTATCATAATCTTCAAAGATGCTTGTCTAGTTCATTTTGCGCGTGACCCCGGCAAGTAGGTCGTTGAATTTCCCGAAATGACTACAAATAGGAGACTCATCATTAGGAGGCAGACGGAGAGTGGACTGCAAATGACTTGCGAATGAAAGAGGAGTGATGGTCCTTCATAAAGCTTTGATCAAATTCATATGAGGAACCTGCTGAGGGACCCCCCGATGTTCCATAATGCCTCACAACCACACCATAGTCCTCACCGTCAGCGGTTTTGGTTCTAATTGCCATCAGTGATGTTTTTGTATTATTATATACTATTATAGGTTTTATTAATGTTTTGAATTAGCTCTTATTTTTAGTTTTCATTTTAGTTTTAATTAGATTTTTAGTCATTTAGCTTTGTTTTTATTTAATTTTGAGTTTTTGTAATGTTAATTTTAGTTTAACCTTTATATATTTTTCCATAATATTTTCCATAATATTGTATGTTTGAAATATTTAGATTTTATTGTATTTTACAGTTTTGAGTTCAGGTTAGACTTCATTAAAGGGTTAGTTCACACAAAAATGAAAATTCTGTCATTAATTACTCACCCTCATGTCGTTCCAAACCCATAAGACCTTCATTCATCTTTGGAACACAAATTAAGATATTTTTGATGCATTACATCAAATATGTGTGCCTGCCTGAACCACAGTTTATGTACAAATAACAACACTACTAATGAGATCACGTTGATCTGCCATAGCTGCGTCTGCAGGACTGACACACTGAGCTGGCGTTATGTGTTCAGTGTGATCCGGCTCATCTTTTCTGACAGCTCGACTTGCATGCTGCTCCTGGACTGAGCTGGAGTCCGGCCGAGCCGCGATGGCTCTTACGCCCTCCTTTAATCTTCACACGCTTCACAGCACTTGGGCACTTTACGCCCCCTCAGCAGTGAGCGACCCAGACTCCTGCTGGACCCACACTGGCTTCTGTCAACATCCTTATTCACCGGAGCCTCGTCTATAGTTCAATCCAGATGCTAAAAAGCCTAAATGAACATTGGGACTACATATGGAGTGTTTGACTTATGCTTCATAAAGTATTTCAGGCCGAACCGTGTTTGTTGCACTGCTATACAGTGGCTGTTTTCTTGGATGCATTAATGCACTATTTTGTACTAATAATATGTGAAAAGCACAATGCACATAAAATGGGCTTGATTGTTCAAGTCAATAATACTGATTTGAATAGTGACCAATAGTGATGATTGATCACACGCAAATGATTTTTTTGAGCCGGTTCTTTAAATGAATCAGTCAAAACGACTCCTAAACTCAAACAATAGGGTTTAAATCAAGCTAATTAATTTTTTGCTGGCTCTGTCATTGGCATTTAGTGGGTTCTAAATAAACAACTGACTCATATTTTGTATTAAATGGTCTTTTAAAATATTAAAATACACTATAAAAATTGCATTATGGTATTTTCTGGAAAGTAAGTCACACCAAAAACAAATCACATTGTTGAGAGGAAAATAAAGACACTGCCATTTAAAAGTTTAAAGTTAGTAAGATCTTTTAAGATTTTTTAAGAATCTTTGGAACACAAATTAAGATATTTTTGATGCATTACATCAAAGACCCTCCATAGACAGCAAGGATCCTTACACGATCAAGACTCAGAAACATAGCAAGGAGATCGGTAAAATAATCCATGTGACATCATAAATTGATCAAAAGTGACTGTAAAGCCATTTATAATAAATAAGATTTCTCTTTCAAATAAATGCTGTTCTTTTGAACTTTCTATTCATCAGAAAATCCTAAAACATAAAATGTATCATAGTTTCCTCATGAAGCAGCACAACTGTTTTCAACATTGATAATAATCAGAAATGTTTCTTGAGCAGCAAATCAGCATATTAGAATGATTTCTGAAGATCATGTGACACTGAAGACTGGAGTAATGATGCTGAAAATTCAGCTGCGCATCACAGGAATAAATTACAATTTACTATACAGGTGCATCTCAATAAATTAGAATGTCGTGGAAAAGTTAATTTATTTCAGTATTTCAACTCAAATTGTGAAACTCGTGTATTAAATAAATTCCCTGCACACAGACTGAAGTAGTTTAAGTCTTTGGTTCTTTTAATTGTGATGATTTTGGCTCACATTTAACAAAAACCCACCAATTCTCTATCTCAACAAATTAGAATACTTCATAAGACCAATAAAAAAAAATTTTTTTGTGAATTGTTGGCCTTCTGAAAAGTATGTTCATTTACTGTACATGTACTCAATACTTGGTAGGGGCTCCTTTTGCTTTAATTACTGCCTCAATTCGGCGTGGCATGGAGGTGATCAGTTTGTGGCACTGCTGAGGTGGTATGGAAGCCCAGGTTTCTTTGACAGTGGCCTTCAGCTCATCTGCATTTTTTGGTCTCTTGTTTCTCATTTTCCTCTTGACAATACCCCATAGATTCTCTATGGGGTTCAGGTCTGGTGAGTTTGCTGGCCAGTCAAGCACACCAACACCATGGTCATTTAACCAACTTCTGGTGCTTTTGGCAGTGTGGGCAGGTGCCAAATCCTGCTGGAAAATGAAATCAGCATATTCAAAAAGCTGGTCAGCAGAAGGAAGCATGAAGTGCTCCAAAATGTCTTGGTAAACAGGTGCAGTGACGTTGGTTTTCAAAAAACACAATAGACCAACACCAGCAGATGACATTGCACCCCAAATCATCACAGACTGTGGAAACTTAACACTGGACTTCAAGCAACTTGGGCTATGAGCTTCTCCACCCTTCCTCCAGACTCTAGGACCTTGGTTTCCAAATGAAATACAAAACTTGCTCTCATCTGAAAAGAGGACTTTGGACCACTGGGCAACAGTCCAGTTCTTCTTCTCCTTAGCCCAGGTAAGACGCCTCTGACGTTGTCTGTGGTTCAGGAGTGGCTTAACAAGAGGAATACGACAACTGTAGCCAAATTCCTTGACACGTCTGTGTGTGGTGGCTCTTGATGCCTTGACCCCAGCCTCAGTCCATTCCTTGTGAAGTTCACTCAAATTCTTGAATCGATTTTGCTTGACAATCCTCATAAGGCTGCGGTTCTCTCAGTTGGTTCTCTCAGTGTATCTTTTTCTTCCATACTTTTTCCTTCCACTCAACTTTCTGTTAACATGCTTGGATACAGCACTCTGTGAACAGCCAGCTTCTTTGGCAATGAATGTCTGTGGCTT
>NW_015506467.1:252663-263604 GCF_001515645.1 Sinocyclocheilus grahami | reverse complement strand
ATAGCACTCTGTGAACAGCCAGCTTCTTTGGCAATTAATGTTTGTGGCTTACCCTCCTTGTGAAGGGTGTCAGTGATTGTCTTCTGGACAACTGTCAGTTCAGCAGTCTTCCCCATGATTGTGTAGCCTAGTGGACCAAACTGAGAGACCATTTTGAAGGCTCAGGAAACCTTTGCAGGTGTTTTGAGTTGATTAGCTGATTGGCATGTCACCATATTCTAATTTGTTGAGATAGTGAATTGGTGGGTTTTTGTTAAATGTGAGCCAAAATCATCACAATTAAAAGAACCAAAGACTTAAACTACTTCAGTCTGTGTGCATTGAATTTATTTAATACACAAGTTTCACAATTTGAGTTGAATTACTGAAATAAATGAACTTTTCCACAACATTCTAATTTATTGAGATGCACCTGTATAGTCCAATAGAAAAGCAGCTATTTGAAAGTGTAAAAATATTTCACAATTTTACTGTTTTACTGTTTTTTTATCAAGTAAATGGTGAGCATAAGAGACTTCTTTCAAAAACATTTAAAAAAAATAGAACAGAATGAGAAACAAACAGAAGTAGAAACATTACAAACACTATAAATGCTTACTTTGAATAGGCCACTTAAAACACTACTCCCCTAAATCTCAATAGCTTAATTGCAGTAATGCTCCAAACTAATTAACTAGTTAATGGCTGTCAAAGCAATTTTTTTATTTGTAAACATATGTGTGCAGTGTGGGCTTGATGTAATGATTAAAACAGAGCAACTTACGTTCCAGAAAATCCAGTCATTTGTTTAGTATGTTGTTTTGAGCAATTACAGCATTTCTGTAAGAAACAATGGGACTAAAGCAAAATGAAGTGTCTTGAAGGGAACTGATGTGTTGTTGCCTCTGTTTTTACGTTCATAGAGTTCATTTTTAGATTAATTCATCGATTTTCAGTTGATTTCCGTGGTCTGCTGATTGTCGTGTCATGGGTCTTTTAACCCTATAAAGCCTGACATATGATAGTTTATTATGACACATAATAGTCCATTTTTTTTAATGCAAACTTTTAGACCATATTTAAAAGAAATTTGCATATGTGTTTTTTTTTTGTTGAGTATCAAATTTGATACATCATGCTTTTATTGCTCATGTAGTATGATATTTTGAGAATATGGAGGAAAAAACAGTGTTTGCAAAAATATGCAATATGGTGCAGATATTTTTCTTTATATAGACAAAAGTAAGCAATTCTGATTAAGGAGATATAATAGACTGTATACATAAAATGATAGAAATATCAGTCATCAATCTATCTCCAATAATAGGTCTTGAGATGATATTTAAATGCTTAGTTTGATGATCAAAACATATAATGCAATGCAATACAATGATAATTGAGAGATGAACAAATAAATGCTCCTCAAAAGCCTGATGATCATATTTTAGACTGACTTTTCTGGATAATCAAGTAGGTCGCTTCAGTCCATTAAAATATAAGTTATTCTCTCATTTACTTTATAAAAATCAGTAAAGATTTACAGCAAAAACACATGTGAACCACGAGCTGAAGGTTGACGCTTGTACAATTATACTAAAAGAAAAAAGTCTGAACTATCAATCAGACGACAGACATTGTGTGTACAGGTTTTAACAGCAAAGTTTTTATCATTTTGTTATTTAAATGCCTTCAAAAATAGGCTTTATAGGGTTAAATGTGTTGTTAAGGTTATCATGGATCATCAACCTGCCCCAGTATCCTACTAAACTCCCACTTAGCCATAATTTCCACCGGTTTAAAGGCCATAACGTGTGTTTCATAATGAATGTGTTTATTTCCTTCTACATACAGCAACGGCGCTCAAAGATCCGCTCATAAAACATTCACAGCTGGTTTTGTTTTTGTTTTTTTGTTTTTTTTTCTCGCAGACAAGTCGGCTGTTTCTGTCCATATTTTCTTTGGGAAAAGCGAGCGTCTGTCTGGGAGCGAGCGAGAACTCTACTATTAACTCCACGTTTCAATTTGTTAGCGGTAAACACACCTTTGAATGCACGACTCGACGGCTCCTAGATAAACTCATTTGCATGAATTTGCTTTTCCCAGGCGAAGCCGCTCCGCAGTACGTTGAGTCGCCGTCGGGCCTTTCAGATCGCCTGCGTGCAGCAAAAAAGCTATCATTTTCCACCCGAAGGCATCAGCGTGTGCATGCCGGCGAATTCTCTGCGCTTTGGAACAGAACGTTCCCTCAGTGTTATTCAGCCTGCGTTTCAAAGACGCGGCCAATATGCTATCTTTTAGCAGGGAAAAAAAAGGACAACGGATATTATGCGTGGAAATATACAATGCTAATGTTATCTGCTGTGTATTTTTATCACGCTTTTGATACAGGCTGCCACGCAAGAGGATAATGAGATGAGGATCCGTGCTAGTGAATTTCAAGACAATCCAGATTTCTCTCCTCAGATCTATTATCATAATCTTCAAAGATGCTTGTCTAGTTCATTTTGCGCGTGACCCCGGCAAGTAGGTCGTTGAATTTCCCGAAATGACTACAAATAGGAGACTCATCATTAGGAGGCAGACGGAGAGTGGACTGCAAATGACTTGCGAATGAAAGAGGAGTGATGGTCCTTCATAAAGCTTTGATCAAATTCATATGAGGAACCTGCTGAGGGACCCCCCGATGTTCCATAATGCCTCACAACCACACCATAGTCCTCACCGTCAGCGGTTTTGGTTCTAATTGCCATCAGTGATGTTTTTGTATTATTATATACTATTATAGGTTTTATTAATGTTTTGAATTAGCTCTTATTTTTAGTTTTCATTTTAGTTTTAATTAGATTTTTAGTCATTTAGCTTTGTTTTTATTTAATTTTGAGTTTTTGTAATGTTAATTTTAGTTTAACCTTTATATATTTTTCCATAATATTTTCCATAATATTGTATGTTTGAAATATTTAGATTTTATTGTATTTTACAGTTTTGAGTTCAGGTTAGACTTCATTAAAGGGTTAGTTCACACAAAAATGAAAATTCTGTCATTAATTACTCACCCTCATGTCGTTCCAAACCCATAAGACCTTCATTCATCTTTGGAACACAAATTAAGATATTTTTGATGCATTACATCAAAGACCCTCCATAGACAGCAAGGATCCTTACACGATCAAGACTCAGAAACATAGCAAGGAGATCGGTAAAATAATCCATGTGACATCAGGGGTTCAACTGTAATTTTACGAAGCTACGGGAATACTTTTTGTGTGCAGAGAAAACAAAAATAACGACTTTATTCAACAATTTGTCTCCTCCGCATCACCGTATAGCGCCATTTTGGAGAGTATCACATACGTAAACAACGTATGCTGTTCTGTGTCAGCAGCACCGTACGCGGATACGTCGTTTGCGTCATTTACACTTTGATCTGAACGTAAACAACGTATCCGCGTACATACATTGCATACGTCTTTTACATATGTGATATCCTCCAAAATGGCACTATAGAGTGACGCAGAGGAGACGAATTGAATAAAGTCGTTATTTTTGTTTTCTTTGCGCACAAAAAGTATTCTCGTAACTTTATAACATTACGGTTGAACCACTGATGTCACATTATTTGACCAATCTCCTTGCTACGTTTCTGGACTTGATCGTGTACCCCCAAACCTTAACCTACCCATTTTATAGCGAATATAAAAGGATATAAAACGCAAATGACCGAAATATGCAGGAAAATAACCATTTTAGTAACAATATAGCATTAAAATATTTGTATAGTCTCTAATCCCACTCCTACTTATAAACCTAAACATATCTGTACAGTATAAAAACCATGACAGACAGATAAATGCAATTACAATCATTTATTTATTGCAAAAATGTCAAAAGCAGCACCAAATGTAATCCAAATTATGCGTTGCACCCGCAGTCCTCTCTGGTGGAATACAGTAGGTTTGTGTGATCCAGAGCAGAATTTATGTTGTTAATCGCTGAAAATATTATCCAGATAATTTCCCCGATCCACTCCGTGAACTCGTGAAGGCGCGCGCGCATTATTCAAACACACCTCACCAGAAACACTGCATGTCACAATCTGTGACGAATGCAGGCGAGAGCCAATGAGCATTCGATTATCCTGCCGTAAAACCTGTCGTTTGAAGCGGCAACATTTGAATTTGTAAAGAGCGCGTCAGTCAGCGCGGGCTTTGCTGCTCACGGTCACTGGACTTGCTGCTCGGGATGGAGAAGAAGATCGCCGAATAAAGGCTTGGATTTGGGTCTGTTCCTCACAGTTGTATGGATTCGGAAGATTTGGATTACAGCGCACGAATAAAATTGTTTCATTTCGTAATTATGTTGAGTTTTTGGTGTATTTTATAGTTCTATTGTTAGTCACAGCATGTTGGGAAAAAACGCCTTTTGTGGCCCATGACAATCAAAGTAAACATTGTATGACAAGTAAAGGTTAAACGATTGCAGAAATGTTATTTATTTTAAGGTTTAAAGTGAAGTCTTGTTTAACATGTAGGCATATTCTTGGAAACGAGCTGGCAGCAGAAATCACACAACAAAACGAAGTGTCATAAGTAAACAATTTAATAATGCAATTGAAAACAAACTAATTCATATGGCAACTAAAAACTTAAAAAATTGATGCTGCGATTTCAATATTCATAAGGATTAATTTTTAGGTGTCGTCAATACGTCAATTTTGTACGTTTAAATGCTGAAAATATGTCAGTATTTGTACGTTTAGATGCTGAAAATACATCAGTATTTGTACGTTCAGATGCAGAAAATACGTCAGTATTGTACGTTTTAGTGCCTGTAAAAACTTAAGTAAATGTAAGTTTTATAGAACCACGTGTTACGTGAAATACATACGAGTTATCATGAGATCACGTTAGATCACAGCGATAACATCAGCAGGGTGTGAGGAAAAAATAACAAAAATAAGTAAATACAAAAAATACTACAATAACAAGATAATAATATTTAGGTAAATAAATTTAAGAGTTACAAAGGTATAATGCAGTATAAAAGCCAGCGTAAATAAGTAAAGTTATCACATTCCTAAGTGATCTAATACAGGCTTCCATATTTTCCAAAATATATCTAGCTGTTAATAAATCGTAACTTCTCAATATGAATAATGCCCGCTAGCTCACTCAGCAACACATCGAATGTTGAAACAATGTCAAGTTTCCACCTCTGAAGAATCAATCTCTTTGCAAGAACCATAAATAAAGAAATACACGGTCTTTCATATGTACTAAAAGAAGGTACAGAAATCACCCCAAAAATCATTGGATCTGGAACAATATCTTTTTTATACACTTTTGAATGGTTAAATTCTTTTTAATGGTTTAGTTTCAGTTTTAGATTTAGTTAACTATAATAACCCTGGTAGTTATATTTTAAACGTAATCATATTTTATTAGTGGTTGTAATGATGAAAGCTGGTTCTCAGTTTTAAATCCTGTTTGCAAGAATACTAATTTCATACTGAATACTGAATAATATATCAGTGAGCTTCCCAGCTTCCCTCAGTTGTTCACGAACAGCCCAAGGCTCCCGTTAGGGGGTCTGCCGTGAATGTTTGCAAACTTAAAAGAGCTTCAAGGTGAACACGAGCTTCTCAACTCGCCCCACTTTCAACACCAGCATGATTCCGCATGATATTCCCAGTCACACACATGTCATTTTCACTCCGGGTCTCGATTACAGTCTCCTTGTACCCCATGACTTTCTGCTGGCCCTTTACGGATGAGCTTCTGCTGGCGATCACGAGCCTCAGAGGGATAGCGAGGGCACGACACGCATTGTTAGATGACATGTCATTGCATGATATATAGGCCATGGTTGCAGCACCTGGCGGAGCAGGAATGGTGATCCACAGTTTCATGTGGCCCACCGGAAAATTGCTGGCCAAATAAAGATGTTAAAGGGATAGGCTAATTCACCCAAAAATGAACATTTGCTGTTAATTTACTTACTCACCTTCAGGCCATCCAAGATGTATGACTTTTTTTTCTTCAGGAAAACAGTAAAGAAGATTTTTAGCTGAAACCGTGGTCCTTGGTGATTCATATAATGCAAGTCAATGGCAACCCATTTTTGAGAATTAAAAAGCATATAAAGATACACAAAATTAATACACGTGGCTCCTGATGGTATATTTAGGTCTAATGAAGTGAAACGATCAGTTTGTGCAAGAAACTGAACATTATTTACAACATTATTATCTGTAATCCAGAGGCAAATCCTCTGGGAAATATGATTATTTTCCGCGAACTGGTTCTTTTGGACAGCTTGTTTCAACTGGTTCAATTCGCTACTTTTTTATGTAATCACACAATGATGTAACATACAGTATACACAATTACATTATTAAAGCACCCAGTAATGATGTGAAATGTGGATGTTTTACATGTCTAAAGCATATTGTGACGAGTGGGGGCGGGGCCGAGAGCCGTGGGAACGGAGCGAGGCCGGTGGAGTAATTGATAATGAGTGACACCTGCACCACTCACCGGTCTCGAGTCTCACGGAGGAGCTCCGGAAGGATAAAAGGGAGGAGTGACGACAGTGTCAGACGAGAGAGGACCAGGCCTGGAGTTTATTTTGTGTTTTGGTTTCATTTGTGCGCGACAGTCGTCCGCGAGGGGCGGTCGCGCTATTTTGTGTTTATTTATTTTATTAAAATTTCTTTGAATGGCCGCCGGTTCCCGCCTCCTTGATCTTTGTTACACATATAAAGTGAATAGACTCATCTTCATCAGCTCGCCTTTTTACGTAAACCCAGAGAAATTGACTGTTGGCTGGAGCTCTGAATGATTCATATATCATAGGATCAGATACGCTGGTATTTTGGTTTGTTTTGAGTTGGAGTGACTGTCAGGCGTCCAAAAGTGAGTTTTGATTGAGTAACTTGTTGATCTGTGCTGCTCAAGCCGCAAGCTGGTTCAGACGCTTCAATCCAATTTGGTCAACTGGTTCATCTAGTTCACAAAAAAGAACTGATTCAAAAGGATGATTCGTTTGTGAACCGGACATCACTCCGGACCGTTTGCCTGAGACTATGGATTACTGGTAATAATGTTGTAAATAATGTTCAGTTTCTTGCACAGTCTGATTATTTTGCTTCGTAAGACCTCAATGTATCGTCAGGAGCCGCAGGGATTAATTTTGTGTTCCCTTTCAGTCAGTCATGTTCTACGTTACGTCAGTTGTGACTGACGAATTGGGATCTCGCCCGATCCCGGGCTTTGGGTCAACGGGGAAAAGAGCAAACTCTCCCCGGTGCAGAGGATCTCTTTTCTCGGCATGGAGCTGGACTCGGTCAACCTCTCAGCACGTCTCTCAGTAGAGCGTGCACAGTCGATGCTGAACTGCCTGGGGTCCTTCCAGTGCAAGACGGTGGTTCCACTGAAACAATTTCAGAGGCTCCTGGGGCATATGGCATATGCAGCTGCTGTCACGCCGCTCGGTTTGCTTCATATGAGACCGTTTCAGCGTTGGCTTCACGACCGGGTCCCGAGATGGGCATGGCGACATGGCACTTACCGGGTTTCTGTTACCCCGTTCTGCCGTCAGACCCTCAGCCCGTGGACAGATCTTGCCTTTCTTCGGACAGTAGTGTCCCTTGGGCAAGTATCCAGGCATGTTGTTGTGTCAACAGATGCCTCCGCCAGGGGCTGGGGTGCCATGTGCAATGGAAATGCAGCTGCGACGCTTACAGGCTGAAGTGGAACCTGTTCGTCGGTTGGTGCACTTCCCACCGGGAAGACCCCCGTAGATGCCCGATCGCAGTCATGCTTTCTTCCTGCAGGATGGGTTGGAGCAAAGGCTGTCTCCCTCCACCCTGAAAGTGTATGTTGCCGCCATTGCCGCGCATCACGATGCAGTAGACGGTAAGTCTGTGGGGAAGCACGACTTGGTCATCAGGTTTCTCAGAGGGGCAAGGAGGTTAAATCCTCCACGCCCTCACATGTTACCCTCTTGGGATCTCCCCTCGGTCCTGACGGCCCTGAAGGAGGAGCCCTTCGAGCCTCTGTAGTCAGTAGAGCTTAAGTTTCTGTCAGTAAAGACAGCGCTCCTCACCGCATTGGCCTCGGTCAAGAGGGTAGGGGACCTGTAGGCATTCTCGGTCGACGATTCGTGCCTAGAATTCGGGACGGGTAACTCTCACGTTGTCCTGAGACCCCGGCCCGGATATGTGCCCAAAGTTCCCACCACGCCTTTCAGGGATCAGGTGGTGAACTTGCAAGCGCTGCCCCGGGAGGAGGCAGACCCAGTCATCGCTCTGCTCTGTCCCGTTCGCACTCTGCGCATTTACGTGGAATGTACGTGGAGCTTCAGGATCTCAGACCAGCTCTTTGTCTGCTTTGGAGGTCAGCAGAAGGCCAGTCCAAATGTGTAATTCCACATGATACCTCCTATATGCGGGATGTGGCTTCCGTAGCGTCCCAACTGGGTACGCTTTTCCAGTGTTATCCAATGTACCACTGTATGGAACAGCAGTGGCGGACACCTCTGCCTAGCCGCTGTCCTATCTTCCGCCCCAGCTGGTGTGGGGGGACTTGCCGGCTTCCGCAGGGCACTGGAGGGGGTCAGCAATAGTGACGTTTTCCATACGGATCCCAATTCGTCAGTCACGACTGACGTAACGTAGAACGTGACTGACTGAAAGGGAATGTCTAGGTTACTTGTGTAACCCTTATTCCCTGAAGGAGGGAACGGAGACGTTACGTTCCGTCGCCATGGTTGCTGTACCACTGCTATACGGCCGGGGCACATAGTCTCGGCTCCTCAGCGAAAAACTGATGTGCGTGGCGAAACACGCACGCCAACTGTCATTGGGGTGTTTAGTTAACACTCGAAGGTGATTGGGCTCTCGGGCGAGATCCCAATTCGTCAGTCACGACTGACGTAACGTCTCCGTTCCCTCCTTCAGGGAACGAGGGTTACACAAGTAACCTAGACGTTCTTTGATATGATTTTTTTTATTCTCAAAAATGTACAGTCACTGAATTAGATTTTATGAATGACTGGTTTCAGCTAAAAACCTTCTTTACTGTTTTTAGAAAAAAAGAAAAAAAGTCACCTACATCTTGATGGCCTGAGGGTGAGTAAATTAACAGCAAATTTTAATTTTTGGGTGAACTACCCCTTTTAGAGGCTAATAAGGGGTGTTAATTTAACTCAGGAAAGTTGGTAAGAACCATGACATGCACGCACCTGATCGAGGCTGTGGATGGAGGATGATCATTGGGTTGTTTAGTTAACACTCGAAGGTGATTGGGCTCTCGGGCGAGATCCCAATTCGTCAGTCACGACTGACGTAACGTCTCCGTTCCCTCCTTCAGGGAACGAGGGTTACACAAGTAACCTAGACGTTCTTTGATATGATTTTTTTTATTCTCAAAAATGTACAGTCACTGAATTAGATTTTATGAATGACTGGTTTCAGCTAAAAACCTTCTTTACTGTTCTACTCAAGAAAAAAAGTCACCTACATCTTGATGGCCTGAGGGTGAGTAAATTAACAGCAAATTTTAATTTTTGGGTGAACTACCCCTTTTAGAGGCTAATAAGGGGTGTTAATTTAACTCAGGAAAGTTGGTAAGAACCATGACATGCACGCACCTGATCGAGGCTGTGGATGGAGGATGATATGAACAGCTGGAGGCCTATTTCAGCCCAGAGCAACGCCACGTTCCCCACTGCCCTCCTCCATCGAGAGCCATCGTTTTATTCTGTCATTTATTCACTCAGCGGGTCGCCTAATCTAATACGAGTTACGCCACTTACATTTTTCATACAGTGCATATTAGCGCTTCAGTCCCGCCTGAGTGGAGCGAGATGTGGACCTTGCTCAAGGGCAACTATGACACTCTTTTTACAGGTTCCTCTCACAGTTTTTGGCATTTCCTTCACTGCTTTTTTTTTCTCCCGCTCTCCATGTGCAACCTTTCAGCTTGCCTGAGACGAGGCCGGTCCAAAAAGGCTTTTGAGCAATTTAACATATTAATGTTTCACAAGATGTACGTTGAAAGTTCGGCATTATTGGAATCGCACATGCATTATTAAATGAGTTCCATTAAGTCACAGGTACAAGAGAGTTTTATATCATTCCTCTTGAGAGCCAAAGATCTTCACCTGCATGTCAGGGTCATCAGGATAAATGTTCCTCTAGAAACTTCCTCTATGTTAAGCTTTTCAGTCTTCAGTGTGAAGTCTTTGGTATTTGTACAGAAACCTGTTTTTGAATGTTTGTATTGATAACATTATGTATTGACAGCATCTAATACATAAAATTGTCGTTAAACACCATTTATTGCAACAAAACTGTTTTAGTCCAAACTGTATACTTACTAAATATATGGAAAATATGGATTTTACACACACACAGAAACACATACACACACACACACACACACACATATATATGTATATATGTATAATTTAACTATAATGTATTTATATAAAATAATATGTATATATAATAACAGCACCTTTTGATACCAATCATATCATTTGTGTACCATTTATTGTAACCCCACTTTATCTTTAACCATGTTTGTTTAATAGTTTTCATTTTAATTAACAGTAATAACGCTGATTTTAATTCCAGTATTCTTAAGGATTCCATTTATGACTATTTTAGTACTTGAAGAGTAGCTATATTATACTATATTTTATATTATTTTATCATATTTAATTAATATATATACACACTGTAAAAAATGTGTGTGTGTATATATATATAAGGGGTGTGCATAAGACTGACATGACACCTTCATAATCATGACATGACACATGTCATGAATATGAAGGAGGTTTTATGCATGTTTATGACAACTGTCATTAAGTGTCATTCGCTCAGTTATGTCATTTTTAATGCAAATATGACATTATTTGACCTAACCCTAACCTAACCCTACCCCTACCCTTACC
>NW_015506467.1:246450-252453 GCF_001515645.1 Sinocyclocheilus grahami | reverse complement strand
TGTGTGTGTGTGTGTGTGTGTGTGTGTGTGTGTGTGTGTGTGTGTGTGTGTGTGTGTGTGTGTGTATTAGCACAAATATCATATAGCATATTATAGAACATTTATTTTAAATTATTTAAAAACTTATATATAAAACTTATAAATAATATGTATGAATTCATAAGTAACATATATTTACATATTTAATACATTTACAAAAACAATAATTACATTTTTAATGTTTTATTAAATTATATAATAATAATTTAATTATTTACACACACACACACACACACACACACATATATATATATATATATACTTATATAAATGCCAATTTCTTGTGTGGGAAAATGTAGTACACCTACATTTATTAGTGCATCAAATGCCTAAAATAACAATCAAGTTCAAACTATTACAGAGGAAGCTAAACCTGATATAAATCTCAATAAACTTGCTCACTTGTGCTGAAAATAAACTTTAATTGGGTTTATTTTTCACAACATTGTTCGAATCTTGATGTGCAAAACAGGTGAGTTTAATACCCATAGTGGGACTCTCATTTACCAGTAAATAATGGGGAACATCAGAGAAAGATGTTTTTAATGGCAGATTTATTTATAAATGGAATCCAGATGGGCCTATTAACAGTAAAAACGTTTGCACTCTTTTATGGATGAATTTAATTATCATCCGAGCTCAACAAGTGAGAAATACAAGTGAAACTCTGTTGATTTTAGGGTTTAACACGGTGTGTCAGATTTTAGAAATCACACAGACGTAATGAAACCTTTTCAATGCATGTTATGTAAATGCATTAACTGTGTTCAATAAATGTGATGCAGTTAAACATATTCAAATAATCACATTTATTCTAAATGTTTGTAACCATTTGTACTTCATGCATAAAAATCTTTTCATTTTATAAGCTGTCCATATAATGTTAGTATTGTGCATATCAGTGTCTGTCCAAACATACAGAAATATTTATGCGCTAAAAAACACGCTTGCATATGAATACTAATTCATCATGTTGAGATCATGTTGGAATCTGTTAAAGTATAGTTTAAAAGTGTTCAAAACTATCACTCTTTATATTTGTCTTCATTATTTAAAGCCGCGGATTATTCTTGCAAAGCTCTTTCCTTGTTTAATTATTTATCTGATGTAAATAAATGAGAATGATTCTAATTATTACGATTTCTCTGAGACTGTAGCACTGGGATGCATCAGAGTCTCTCTCTGGTCCATCATCACACTATCTTGGTGTCAGAGATGGAGGAGAGCATTGGGGCTATAGAAAGTGGCATCAATCCGCTCCCTGCAGACCCAAGCCAAACCTGCTGATTGTGTGCAAATAAATGAAGGGAGCAAAGAAAACACAGCTTTCATCCCTCTCTTTCTCTGTACCTCGCAATATTTCTCTGTTTGGAAAAAACATGAGGCCAGAATTATGCAGTTTGGTGTGTTTCACCCTCCTGCTTTGCCTCCAGGCCTTTCTCATCCACCAGGGTTGGGCAAAATTCAGACTTGAAACACCGGCTCCCATACAATTCATGAGTGTGAATGTGAATTGAATTGGCCTCGACCTACAGGGTGTTGAAGTGGAGATTGAGTTGAAATGACAGGAAGAGGAATTTGGTTTTTGAGACAAAACAAAATATTTCTGGAGACTGTAAATAGAGACTGACTAGTGTTTTTTTTTTTTTTTTAGATTATTTATTTACTTTTTAAGTGACTGGTAAATATAGGGTTTAAGTATGCAAATCCTTTGTAATTATTTATTTTTTTTAGCTTTGTGGCAAATTAGAAATGTTAATATAGTTAATATAGTAAATATAACAATATAAATGTATATATCTGTATATGTATATAAAATCAAATTAATAAGATAAATAGCTAAAGTATAAAATAAAATATAATTAATGGAATATGCATGTATATATTCATTAGATATATTAAAATGTATATTATCTAATAAATATTTATAGGTATGTGATTTTTTTAAAAGAAAAAAATGTAATATATTTAAAAAAAAATAAACTATACATTTAAAATTATATTACAAGTCTATATATTATTTAAAACTTATACACACACACACACACATATATATATAATTTGTACATTTAAAAAAAATAAATCTTATAAAATATATACACATAATATATTCTTAAAAACAATAAAATATGTATATTTTATTATATAAAATACATATATTATATAAAATATATATTTAGAATAGACTATAAATATTAATAAATAAAGATACATGTGTAAAATATTAAATTTATTAAAATATTAAATATTCAATATATATACAAAGACTTCAGATGCAGAAATCTCTAAGTCCGTCTGAGATTTGCAATCTGTTTGCCACCTCAGTTCAGATTCAGCAATGGAATTGTAATTTAAAAAGCATCTCAATTCAATACTGTATGGCACACAAGCCTGTTACCCACACCTCCTCACTGCTTTCTCCTCATTTTCTTTGACTTTTCCTATTTCTTGTTCCAAACAGCCAGCCGTTGCTTTGCATCGCTTGCTTGTAGCCGTCCATTTTAACCACTCCCTGTGTCCTCCCATCACACTCCATCTTCGGCTTTTTCATCTGCCTTAAATTCTCTTTCATCCTCTTTCTGCCCATGTTCTGTTCCTCCTCCGCCTCGTCGTCGTCAGTGTCTGAACAGCAGGCAGATTAAAGCTCAAGTTCATCTGGGTTTTTTGCTGGTCCCAGAACAGAGCCGTCTAAAGCTGCAGGATTTGCCTCAGACATTTCATCAGATATATGTAGGGGTGCTTAAAGGGATGCATGAAACTGTGTCATGCTTTACTCACGCGCATGTCGTTCAAAACCCACTCGACCTTCATGACCTTCTTTCTGTCTTTGAACACAGAAGCGGATGTTTCGAGGGGACGTTCAATGAAAGTGAATGGATTTTATTGGCAAGCCTCAACATGCACATCTTAAAAGCACAAACGAACATTTATTGTATGGAAAACAGTGGCCTGAACACTTCCAGAGAAGAAATACAGGTTTAGAGTGACATGAGGGTTAACAAATGACAAATTTGGGTGAGCAAATGTTCATTTTTAAGTGAACAAACCTTTTTAACAAATCTAATATGCACAGTTTTATGTTTGCATTTTAGCTAATTTTAGCATTTTTGAGTGGACAAACCTTTTAAATCAGTCTGATATGTGCCGTTTTTAAATGAATTGTAACTTTTGAGTGGACAAACCCTTTAAATGAGTCTGAGATGTGCAGTTTTATATTTGCAAGTGAGCAAATTTTTATTTTGTACGAACCCTGATATGTGTAGTTTACAAATACTCATGTTTGAGTGAGCGAACCATTTAAATTACTCTGATATGACCAGTTTTATGTTTGCATATGAGAAAATTTTTTAAGCTAAAAAACTTTTTCAGTGAATCAGATATGTGCAGTATTATGCTTGCGAGTGAGCGATTTTTTATTTTTAAGTGAACAAACCCTTTAAATTAGACTGATATGTGCAGTTTTGTTTGCATTTAAACAAGTTTTCATTTTTGAGCAAAAATTTTATGACATTTAAATGAGTCTGATATGTGCAATGTTTGAAAAAAATGTACATTTCTGCGCAAATGAACCCTTTAAAGGAGTCTGATACTACACTGTAAAAAATCAAAAGTTGAGAAAACTTAAAAGTTTAAGGCAACCAGCTTCAGGACATTTAGAGTTTTCTCAACTTTTTGTATTCATTTTATACAACAAAAAGTTGAGAAAACTCAAAAAATCTCCTACAAAAACAAGTTGAGAAAGCATCTCCTGAAGCTGGTTGCCTTAAACTTTTAAGTTTTCTCAACTTTAAATTTTTTTACACTGTGTATGTGCAGTTTTATATTTGCAAGTGAGTGAATTTTCATTTTTGAATGAACAAACCCTTAAAATGAGTTTGATATGTTCCGTTTTGTGTTTGCATTTAAGTACATTTTCATTTTGTGCAATTTTTGAACAAATGAAAATTTTTAGTGAACAAACCCCTTCAAATGAGTCTGATATGTGCAGGTTTTTATCAAACAAATTCTAATTTTTGAGTGAGCAAACCATTTAAATTACTCTGATATGCATGGTTTTGTGTTTGCGGGTGAGCAAATTGTCATTTTGAGTCAACGAACCCTTTAAATGGGTCTGATATGAGCCGCTTTTAACAGATTTTCATTTTTGAGCAACTGAACTCTTTAAATACATCTGTTATGTGCAATTTTATGTTTGCAGGTGAGCAAATTGTCATTTTTGAGTAAAAAAAAAACAACCTTTAAATACGTCTGATACATGCAGTTTTATGTTTGCATTTAAGTGAATATTCATTTTTGAGTGAACAAACCCTTTAAATGAGTCTGATATGTGCAGTTTTTGTTTGCAGGTGAGCAAATTGTCATTTTTGAGTAAAAAAAAACTTTAAATACATCTGATATGTGCAGTTTTATGTTTGCATTTGAGCTAATTTTCATTTTTGCACAAACAAATCCATAAATTTTATGTTTGCAGGTGAGCAAATTGTCAGTTTTGAGTTTTAAAAAACCCTTTAAATACATCTGATACATGCAGTTTTATGTTTGCATTTAAGTCTGATAGTGGGGTTTTCTGTTTGCATCAATTTGATTGTGTATTCAGTTCAGATCAGCCTCCATCTGAAGCAGAGTCTGTATTCAGAGCACTTTTCGTACCAGTGTTCGGTATTTCTCCATTATCAACATAAATTAATCATCAAACAGACAGACATATGCAGCTTAAAGAAGAGGAACTTTAAGGCAGCAAATTAGCATTGGTGTTTTCCTGACAGGAACTAGGACTTCTGCCACAGGTAGGAGGTGACAGAAAATCCTGTTCGCCTATTTCAGACTATATCAGTTCACAGAATCTGCCAGTAATGGATCAACTTTAATGTATGGAACATTTTCTTCACTGCATTTTGGAGGTGGAATGGATTGCTGTTGGAGAGCATTAGGATGTAAGGATCTCGATTTATGTATAGGATTCGTAAGATGTCACAGAACTGAACCTCCATTTCAACAGCACCCGATCGGATCAGTGCAGATCTTCCTTTCTGGTGGGCTCTATCGTTAGGATGAATAAATGTTTCTGTATTTCAGCAGAGGAGGTCTGTGGTATGGCCTGCCATCCCTGCTTCATGTTCGCTCCTACTTGAAAGTGACTACAGAAATGGTAGTTGAGGTTGGTAGTGTTCAGTGTTGGGGGTAACGCATTACAAGTAACGTGAGTTACGTATAGGGCTGGGTATCGTTCAAAAATGTTCGATATCGATACCGATACCTTGACTTCGATACCAGTTCCTGAACGATATTTTTTTCTATACCAATTTTATGAAATCTATTTGAACAAGATTACATTATCTAAAAAAAATTCTTTGGTTTTATTTTTCAGCTTGTTGATGTTTATACAGACTCAAAGCCACTGCACAAAGGAACAAAATGTAACAAACAAAAAATCAGTGCAAATAGTTTTAATAAAGCTCAAATAGTCTTCAGTTTACACATCTGTTAGCTACATTTACACTAGTGCGTGTGACAGAATAACCTAGCTCAGACAGAATCGTCATTTCTATTCATTTTCCACTGATTTACTGATGAGCATTAGCAGTTTCTAGTGCTGTCTGCCCGTGCTCTCTCTTCCATGATCGCTGCTCTGACTCAGAGGTTATAATATATTTAATTTCATCAACAATACATGGCCAAAACACACATATGTGTGTGTGTGTCTTGTTTTTTGTGCAAATTATTTATTCTATTCCCACTAATCTCATAAATACTTTCAATTCAAATTCTTACATTTGATCTATAAATTAAATTGACACTGAAAAATACAACTGCATTAAATAATTATTATGAGATTATTTTTAATATTTTTTAATATACAAACAAGAAATTATGGTGGAAATGATACTTTTCAACTAAATTAAAACGCCAGTAGGTGCCAGTAGTGAGCGTTTAATGAGTGAGTCATTGAGTCGTTCATTCAAA
>NW_015506467.1:239927-246144 GCF_001515645.1 Sinocyclocheilus grahami | reverse complement strand
TTTTGGGGGGGCGTGGCAGAGTCTTAACTTTGATAAAGAATATCTCTTTGGTTTTGAGACTTTAGTCTTTGCAACTTCAGGGATCTTATCTCTGCACAATCAGCTTGTAACACTCCAAAGAGAAAGGAAAACTTGAAATCGCATCATATAACCCCTTTAAAAGTAACGTTCCCCAACACTGATAGTGTTATTTAATTATATTTTTATATTTTATTATTATTTATCATTTAATTATATTATTTATTATATTAATTGTATTGAAAAATTCTTAATTAATTAATACTTTTTATTATTGTTTTATTTGATTTAAATTTGGTTTATTTTTATTTGTTTGTGTTTTGTGTTTTATTATTTTATTTTATTGTTTTTTTTAAGCATTTCTTTGTTTTATTTTAATTCATTTGTAGTCATTTGCACTAAAATAATAATAATTGGTTGCATTAAAATTTTTATTTAATTTTTTTTTTACCATTTCTATTTAGCTTAGCTTATGTTTTTCATCTAATATTTTTACAGCTATATTTCAGTTTCCAAAAATGATTTCTAATAGTTTTAGTTAACAATAATAATAACAGCATTGTTACTAATAACACTGTGTTGCACATAATCTCTTTTGTATTTACATTTTTTTTTAAATATTTTTTACCATTTTATAGTTTTTGTTTTATGCATGTTTTTGTGCATGTTTGCTACAAAAAATATATTGTTGTGTACTTTTGTCATTTTTAATTTGTATTATTTCTGTTTTGATTTAGATTTATTTTTATATAACTTTAGTAGTTTTAGTACCTCAGCTTAAACTAATTGATTTGAATTACTTGCATTTCTAATTTTACAGTTTTACAGTAAAGTTTTTCATCCAATTCTTTCAGCTTTATTTCAGTTACAGAAAATGATCTTTAATCATTTTAGTTTACAGTAACACCAGTTGCTATTGTTTTATTTTATAGAATTTATTTATTTATTTTCATTTTTGCGATGTATATGTTGCTTGCAAAAATACATGGCTACTATTTAATGGCTTCTTTTGAGTGTCAATGGAGAAATGGGCTTTTCTCCCGCATAATGATGCTAGCCAGATCTGCGTGAAAAGAGAATGCATGCCTCCATTAGCCATCCAGATTAATAAAAAGACGGCGTGCTTGAAAGGACGCTAATACCTGCCTTTATTCATACAAACGAGTGGCCATGTTGCCAATTGCAGCCCTAAATTAGCTCCTAATAAGTTAATTGGTTTATTAGTGGCATGGCTCTGACAGCGACTGCGGTTTGTCTGATGTTCAGGATCGGAAAGGTTGAGAGCGAAACCACAGATAAAGATCAGACAATCAGAGTTTGCATATCAACCGCAACCCTCAACCGGTCCGCTCCAAGAGAGAGAGAGGTGACTTTCAATTAGCTCAACTACAGTAATTAATCAATTACGAGGAGCAGCATAATGAAAACCGTAAACTGTTTGGCCCGTCAACACCAGGACGGTGCATTAGCATCTTGTTTAGCACGTAGGGCTTGTTTTGCCGTACTTTTCCCCTTCTGTCTTCATCCGTCTTCCATCTTCCTCTCGTAGCTGGGGACAAAGATGATAGGAGAAGATTTATCGGGATTGACAGGCTTTTAGAGCTCTGACTTGGAAAGGCCTGAAAAGGTAAATTGAAGGAGGGTGGGAGCGTATCCCGCTCCTTTATGGGACGCGCCAATTACTTATTCTTTCTGATGAAGTGGGAAGATGCTTCATGATCAGGTTAAAGACTAAACCCACTTTTGCTTGGCTCAGATTGCACTTGCTCACCTGCCAAGACGAAACGATGCAATAGCTGAAAGATTCGCGTTTACAGCCAGACTTAGTGTCCGTTCACACTGGACACGTTGCTATTGAACTGAAGGCACTAGATGGTGGTTTATAAAGGGAATGCAAGAATGTTTAGTAGCCGTTTTAGTAGTAAGTCCTAGAAAATCAATTAATCTTTAAATTAACCCATGACATTTTTACAAGTCATTTCTATGTATGTGCATATTGATTTTTATTTTAATGAAGTGTATTTAGTGTATTCTGTTGCTTCGGTTCAGTTTGTTGCTCATTAATTGGGATTAATGGCATATTCAAAAGCAGATATTCTTAAATTTATAGATTTTGACATTTATGAGATTGTGTTGAACAGAAAATGTTGATAATGATCAGCTGCTAGATGAACTTTGTTATAAGCAACTTTATGAGAAACAGCAAGGGCCTGATAATGAGAAAACCTGATAATATACTGTACATATTAAAAATAAACAATAATTTTTTGTTGTGATCAAACCGTCATAAGCTTTAAATATGATTCATGCACAGAAATTCTGCTATTCAATATATACTCTATTTTAATCTGTTCACTGTATGCAGCCTATTATTTAGAGATGCACCGATTGCAATTTTCTTGGCCGATTCCGATTTCCAATTTTTTTGTTAGTGTGATCTGCCGATACCGATTTTTGCCGATTGCGATTTTCTTTCTAAGAACTATAATTGACAGCGTATACAAACAAAAATCTACTATTTGTTTTCATCGCAAAGTTTTATTTTCATAAAAAACTACAAGTAAAACGTCAGTAATAAAATAAGAACAAATAAAAAAAACAGCACAAATCAATGCAATAGAATATAGAGAGCTATGAAACTAAGTTTTTCAGGTTAAGTAGGTTTTTATTCAGTTAAGAAATTAAAGTAATTTACTTACATTTCTGTAGTCTTCATTGTAAAAATTAAATACGGATTAATGCTTACCATTAAAGTTATAAAACGTATTCAGTTAAAAGCAGAAAATTATTTGTTCTTTGATTAACATGACAGACAGCAGCAGGAATATTGGACTGCGGTCCGTTTAAGAGTTTATCCACGGACCCAATATACTATTACACAACATGCATTCTCTTTCTCGACTATTTAACGTTCCAAAGCTGACTGTGTTTAACTGGATACTTGCCAAGACGGGCATTTTGACATAATTTTGTATGTATTTGAAAGTTTTAGCACAGTTAGCCACTCATTTTGGTATTTGTGGCTCACAAGCTGTTTGAGACTGAGCGTGGATTGTACGCTCCACTAATATAGATCAGTGGTGGTGCACGCGCTTTTGGTATAAGTGCGAAACCTGCGGGAATGAAAAAATGTATGCACAATACAAGCACTATGTAACCGGAGCGAATGAGATGTGTGTGAGAGAGAGAAGAGGTCGTCGGAGAGAAGAGAGCGACAATGCGTGGCTGACGTTATTGCCTGTGCCGCTGGTAACAAAACGGATCTGCTCGGAATCGGAAAGAAGTGAGACTGACCGACCGTTCACCGATCCGGGCTGATCATGAGGAAAGTTGGCCCGATCGATCGGTGCGTCTCTACTATTATTTATTTATTTATTTAAATTAGGCAAGGCAAGTTTATTTATATAGCACATTTCAATCATAAAAGTGCCTTACATAAATAGGATTGAAAAAAATCATAATCATGACATGCATTAATGAAAATAATGATAAAGAGTATAAAAAAAACAATAAAAGCAAAGAATAAAAAATGATAAAAAATGTATTTAAAGTGTATTAAAACCGTTAAGTAATTAAATAATTATTTGGTAATTAATTACATAAGTTAAAATTACTTTTAGTTATTCTTCTTTAATTTGTTGGCCCGATCGATCGGTGCATCTCTACTATTATTTATTTATTTAAATTAGGCAAGGCAAGTTTATTTATATAGCACATTTCAATCATAAAAGTGCCTTACATAAATAGGATTGAAAAAAATCATAATCATGACATGCATTAATGAAAATAATGATAAAGAGTATAAAAAAAACATAAAAATAACAATAAAAGCAAAGAATAAAAAATGTATTTAAAGTGTATTAAAACCGTTAAGTAATTAAATAATTATTTGGTAATTAATTACATAAGTTAAAATTACTTTTAGTTATTCTTCTTTAATTTTAATTAGCATTAAGGCCAACCCCTCAGAGGACCTCAGATGATGCCAACCCTGAAACCACATACAGAACTACCAAACTTTGCTATAAGTTTTATTGCATCATATAATAATTGCTGTTAATAGTGTTCATCGTCTGTTTGATTACGTCTTGAATTGATTTTTCCGTACATTTCTGCCATATGTTTATTAACTGACAGTCACCACTGATAAGCTACCACTAAATATTGTAGAAATATATATAAAAAAATGTATTAAATAAATTATGCTGTAAGTATTCATGTTTTTATTTTGTTGTCTTTTTATTTATTTTTTAGCATTTTTATTACTTTTAAACAGTATTATGCTGCATCTGATTGTGTTAATATTAACTTGTCAAAGTGTAAAATGTTTCTAGGAGTCATTTTTACTACTTGTGCTGTAGGTTTGTTTTGGGGTACAGTAGCCTGTAGTTGCCTCCAGGTTTGTGATGTTGGGTGGTCCACAGTTTTAATGTATTTTTTTGTAAAAATTTTTTGCACCACCAGCTGAAAAAGTTTGTGAAGCATTGCTGTGCAGAAGAACTTTGCTGTTTTCTATTGTAGTGTATGCCTGAGCTCCCTGCTGGTGTGCGCCGGGGTCTGCTTCACAGATCAACGGCTTTAATTAGGTCTGGTGTGTGGCTCTGAGAGCGGCCTGGACTCCTCTCACGTCCAATCAGTCAGACAGAGAGAGCGAGAGAGTGTTTGAGAGAAACGGATGAACAGTCTCTGTGGGATTGTCCATCTCCAGCATCAAGCACTGTCCATTCGGCTGACCAGCAGCTGTATACAGCTCCTCACACACGGCTCTCCGCTGATTCCTGCTTAGCGTGATGTTGTGTTGTTGTTGTTGTTGCTGTGTCTATGGTTAGAATGAGGACTTGGTGATATTTATTGAATATTCAGAAGATGTTTGTGACTTTGCTACATTACAGTTGGTAAGTTTGAATCATTTCAGTGAACCAGTTCATACAGACTTTTTCAATTAATTAATTAAAATCTCTAATTCAAAGATTTGCTTGCGTTTTTCATATATTAAATTCTTATTAAAAAAAACATTATTTCATGTATTAATTTAGTACAGAAAAAACTATATATATATATATATATATTCCTAGTAAATTTCAGTTAAACGTGAGATTTTGAGGTAGAAGGCCTGAAATATAATTTTCTTGTAAAACTTACTCCAATAATCTTTGTTTGTTTACAATATTCTAATGTTGGACTGGAACCACAGAGAGCAGGGTCAGGAAAATCACAAGCGCTCTCTCTTAAATTGAGCTGGTTAACATGTCTTAATTGGCCGGGTGGCTCTTTATCTTCATGCAGGGCCGCTAATAAACTACAGTGGGCTCGTTAAAGCAGGACGTCTCTGCGGTCTGCTGGACTCTGGCCTTTCTGGGTCAGTAATCTGCTCCGATCACGCCGTTGTGTTCGGATGAATCTCACTAAAGCTGACGAGAACATGTCCTGTCACATTCCTCTAGGCCTAGACACAATCGCTGGACGTTCTTTTGCGTTTTCCAAGCTGATCGTGAGATAAAATGTGTTAAATGGAGATGAGAGTATTAGCTGAGAGCAGCATCCAAGGCCAGAGGAAATGATGGGTCTCTCTGTCTCTGTCTGTCTCTCAATTCAGTTTTCACTTTATTGGCATAATTGAGTTTACATACAATATTGCCAAAGCACTATACACAAAACAAGTAGTGACAAGACATTGTAACAAAAGTTTGAAATTAAAAAAAGTGCTAACTAATGAATAAAAATACTATCACTATTTGCGATCAAATCATTTTAAACCCGGTAAACTCCTGGAAAGTCCAAGGATCCAGTAAATGAATTCAGACAGTCAGTTCAAAACGGCGCCAATGCAGAGAAAACATGGCTGATTTCATCAGAGACGGTGGAGAGAATAGTGCCTTACGTCCAGATGTCATTAAATTATTCTGTTCAGCGTGTATTTGGCTTAAAAACAATATTGTTTTATAATAGACGCTGGCTGAAGGTGGTCAGAGGTTTAGCGATTCTGAATGGATCCATATAGAAGGTTTAGTGGGCTTTGGCGTCTCCCTGTGGTCCTGTTTGGTATCGAATATTGACTTGTGCTAATTTGTATTGAAAACATTTATTTAATTATTGATTGATTGATTGTGGCACTCTACATACATTGTGAATTATTACAAAGTACTTATTTATTTAATATAAATACATAAAAAATGGGGGGGGGTACCGGCACTTCTTT
>NW_015506467.1:234776-239908 GCF_001515645.1 Sinocyclocheilus grahami | reverse complement strand
TATATATATATATATATATATATATATATATATATATATATATATGACTTATGTTTACTGAAATATAAAATATAAAGAACCTTAATTCAGACATATTTAAGACATTTTAAGAACCCAAAAGAATGACAAAATCACTACAACATTTTTAAAACTTTAAAATGAACAAGAATTCATTTGAAATATTAATTCATACTAATTCAAAATATTAACAAAAGCTATAATTGTATCTCAATTATACTAAAATAACACTGATATATTATATAAATTGTAAATGATTAATTCATTATTAATTATTATTTAATTTATTTATTTATTTTAATATTTTTATTATTTTCTATTTTTTTATTATATAATTGTATTACAGTAATTCCTATACAATTATATCATATGAATGTTACGATATATTATGATTAATCATTATCATTATTTCACATTTTGCAGAAACACAATTTGTGGACCTTTTTTTTTTTCTTTGTGACATTTAAGCTCTTTCCCAATCCCAATTCTCATTACTTAAATGTAAATCATTCTCATTATTGTGATGCAAAATAAACAAATAAACCAAAATGTCATCAACGTTACACATTCACCATTTAGAATAATGAAAAAAGAAAAAACTTAAAATATCTGTTAAACAATTACAGGCATGAGAACCATCATGAAAATGTCACAATGCAAAACACTTTAATGCTCCTAAAATATTCTTGAATTAAACTATATCTCATTTTATCTATTTTGTTTTTAGGGTGAATTATGACTTTGACAGGTAACATTAATCAGCCGCCCGCTTTGCAGTCGTATGCATGTTAAAGATGAAAATCCGCAAGCACTTTATCTCTGCTCTGAGGGAGCAAACATGTTGCTGCAGTTGCTTTTTTTCACTTTCCTGTCAGTAACACGCTGGAAAGGAAGTGACGAGGAACAAAGACCCACGCGGGACTGAGACGGTATCAGCTGATTAAATCACGACGGCGCCTCAGAGCCGTGATAAGGGCCGGCCACGATCGGCTCATTCGGTCCTCCGGGGTGAGATCCTCTGGGTGCCGTTTAATTAGCAACTCATTACGACTACACTCTAAAAAAATGCTGGGTTAAATATAACCCAGTGCTGGGACAAACCCAGCTATTGGGTTGCTTTGACCCAGCATTTTTTTAGAGTGTAGATGGAGAAAAAACCATCTGCTCTGAATGATTATATGAATAAGAAGTGGAATGTAGTAATTAAGACTCGTGGAAGCGTCCAGCGGGACGAGTGATGTTGTCTCGGAGGAGCCGGTCACACCTGGATTGAATTAGAGGAGTTTGGATGAACGTTTGGAGACGCCCTGTCTTACTGAATGCAGTCCAATCATCAGGATAGCAATTTACACACAGGTTAAGTACGGTCACAAACACACTCCCAAATAATAAAGTAGCCGCTCTTAGAGATTTCTTCTAAAACTAATGGCATAATCTAATCAAGACTTCTCCCCGGGAACCACTTACACCAACCACGTGCAGAGAGCAAACAAACAACACACACACAATAGGAAATGAAGCTAGCAATGAAACGCACCCGCTGATTTACATTTTAAATTATGAATTATTGTCCTATATACACATTTATAGGAATGTTTTAAACATTTTAGAGAAATAATTATTTGATTGATTGATTGATTTCACAATACCAACTCTCATTACTGTAATGTAAATGATTCTTATTATTGATGCAAAATGAATAAATAAACCCAAAACTGAAATTCAGGATTGAACTGAAAATGCATTTTAAATTTAAATTTAGTTCCTGAATTTGAATTAAGTTTGCAAACAGGCAGAATTGTAAAAAAGGAAGTACAATTAAAATGAACTGAAGTTCACATAATGTATTTTTTTAACTAGAAATGGAAAATTTGTCAAGACAAACTTGACAAAGCCTTGTTTAAAAGTTTTGATAAATGTATTTAAAACAGTTTTTTAAGTATTAAAGAGATTTTCTTTAAAGAAATTAATATTTTTATTAAGCAAGGGTGAATTAAATTGATCAAAAGAAACAGTAAATGCATTTATGATGTTACAAAATATTTCTATTTCAACTAAATTGCTATCTTGCTAACATGCTATCTTGACACACTTCCCACATATTTTTTCAAAAGGGTGCTTAACTGTTTGGAAGCAGATCTCTTAGAAGTGGTGAACGCCTCACTTCTTTCTGGGACTTTTCCAAACTCCCTGAAAACTGCAGTTGTTAAACCCCTTCTGAAAAAGAGAAATCTTGACCACACCATATTGAGCAACTATAGACCAATATCAAATCTTCCTTTTATAGGAAAGATTATTGAAAAGGTAGTCTTTAATCAGCTGAACAAATACTTAAACTCAAATGGATACCTGGATTTTATTTTATGTAAAGCACTTTGAATTACCATTGTGTATGAAATGTGCTATACAAATAAACTTGCCTTGCCTTGCCTTGCCTAAATTCTGTTCTTTTGAACTTTTTATTCATCAAACAATTTTTTTTTTTATTTATCAGTTTCCACAAAAATATTTAGCAGCACAGCTGTTTTCAACATTGATAATAATCAGAAATGTTTCTTGAGCAGATCAGCATATTAGAATGATTTCTGAAGGATCATGTGACACTGAAAAATTCCTCTTTAATCACAGGAATAAATTACATTTTACTATATATTCACATAGAAAACTGTTATTTTAAATAGTTTTTTTTTTTATTAAATAAATGCAGCCTTAGTGAGCAGAAGATACTTCTTTTAAAAATATTTATTACCGTCCTAAAACTTTTGGATGGATGAATGAATGAATCTATAAAAATTATCTTTAAGTGCTTTTTAAAATGCATAAAGTGTGCTTGCATTCACTTGCCCAGATATATTCCTGGTTGCACACTCTTTCATCTATTAATCTTATTGCTGCTGTGAACTCTCTAGAAAATGTACATAAACATCTATTTGTAATAAATGAGTGGTTGTTTTGATGTTTTGTGAATGAGTTCTGATAATTAGTGCAATGTAAAGAAAGAAGGTGTGTTTACAGTTCACAATATCATAGCGACTTCATATAAACGTGACACTTCAGTGCTAGTGCAAATAATGACTGGTAAAACTTAATGAATTCGCCACAGAATGTTTCCTACAGACTGGAGACGGTTCAGACTGACTTTTTCTCTCTGCTGGGGAATGAATTGCGCTGGTCCTGTGGGAAGTTAAAGGGCAAATCATCACCAGCCCAACAGAACAGACAGATCTGCGAGTCATAAACAGCTCTGCTTGCTTAGACTTTGATTTAATCTCAGTCAATGTGTGGAGATTTGCGACACTTGACGGGAGATATACACTGGACTCTGTTGCTCTTAACCTGCCTGACACCTCGGCTGATTCGCTCCGGCTGACTCTGACTGATGCGTGGCTCCTTCAGCCCAATGACTGACACATCGACATCTCATTACACACAGATAGAGAAGCCTCTCACAGCCTGAACACTTGACCGTGAAGCACTAGCAAGCATGCAGAGAAAAGATCTGAATAGAGCTGACAATTCACACTTCAACTGTCTTTCATACTTTTTCAAACAAATTTGATCATTGAATACGATTAAATATAAAGTATTTATTATTAGTCTTTTTTGCTTGTTTTACAGCTGAAATATGTAAAAATTCTTAAAACAATTCTTAAAACAAGATCGTTTACTTGAGAAGTAACACTGCAGATGTCAGATGTATTTTTTCTTACTAGACTGAAATATTATAAACAAGTATTATATATATATATATATATATATATATATATATATATACCCACTGTATATCACAAATATATATTTCACAAATGTTGAATTAAACATGAACTTTAAAAAGACTGAAATTTTATTTTCTTGTAAAATGTACTAAATCTTTGTGTTTAAAATTAATTTTTACAATGTATATAAAATAAATAAATTATTAAATAGCTATAATTAATGTATATATGTACAGTACATTAAACATTTTACATAATGAGATCAAATAGTATACAAAACAAAAGTAAAACTGTAAAAAAAATCCTTAAAAAAAGATCAGTTTACTTGAGAAGCAACACTGCGGATATTAAGACTTGTTTTTGTATTTTTTTACTTAGGCAAGGCAAGTTTATTTGTATAGCACATTTCATACACAATGGTAATTCAAAGTGCTTTACATAAAATAAAATAAAAACAATAATCACAACAATAAAACAAGGAATTTAAAAACTTTGAAAATTATTTAAAAAAAATTGATTTAAGAGGTTTAAAATGAATTTAAGAAAACGATTATACATATAATATAGTGCAATCAGTTCGGACATCGCACAGTGCTCATTCAATAAATGCACAGCTAAACAGATGAGTTTTGAGTCTGCATTTAAATGTGACATAATACATTTACTTACTGAAAGATTTTTAACCTATTTTCAATTTATATTATTTTAAGGATTTTTATATATAGGATAACTGTGAAATGAGCCAAAAAAGGGCTAATTAAATGTATATTATTTTTTAACTATAATTAAATGTATATTTTACGTAATTATAATTGTATTTAATGATACATTTACATTTAGTCATTTTGCAGACGCTTTTATCCAAAGTGACTTACAATTTGGGAATACATAAAGCGATTCTTCTTAAAGAGGCAAACAGATACAGGAAGTGCCTGTAATACCAAGTTTCTAGACATTGTTCAAATAAGTACAAGCTAGAAAGAGAAGGAATAAATAAAGAGAGATTATTTTTTTTATTTTTTTTATGATGAAGTCAGGTAGCTTCGAAAGAGATGAGTTTTCAGCTGTCGCTTGAAAATTGTCCGGGATTCAGCATTCCGGATAGGAGTGGGAAGATCGTTCCACCAGCCAGGAACAGTGAACGAGAATGTTCTGGAAAGTGATTTTGAGCCTCTCTGTGATGGTACCACGAGGCGTCGCTCACTAGCAGATCTCAGACTTCTGGAGGGGATGTAGATTCGTTGTAGTGAGTGGAAGTAGGCGGGTGCTGAGTCTGTGTTTGTTCTATATGCAAGCATCAATGTCTTGAACTTGATGTGAGCCGCAACCGGTAGCCAGTGCAAGGAGATAAAGAGAGGTGTAACATGGGCTCTTTTGGGCTCGTTGAAGACCAGTCGT
>NW_015506467.1:216108-234366 GCF_001515645.1 Sinocyclocheilus grahami | reverse complement strand
CCAGTGATGAGAGGGCAGACAGGAGGATCTGATGATTGACAGTGTCAAAAGCAGCAGATAGATCCAGGAGAATAAGAACTGATGATTTGGAATCAGCTTTTGTCGTCTGCAAGGCTTCCGTGACTGACAGTAGCGCAATCTCAGTTGAATGGCCACTCCTGAAACCTGACTGGTTAGCATCCAGTTTGTTGCTCTGTGAAAGAAAAAATTATATCTGGTTGAAAACAACTCTTTCGAGGGTTTTTGCTAAACGCTAAATGGAAGGAGAGAGACAGGTCTGTGGCTATCTGTAAGTGAAGTGTTTAATGTAGGTTTTTTGAGCAGTGGGGTTACCCGAGCCTGCTTGAATGCAGTGGGGAAGGTGCCTGTGAGGAGAGATGTGTTGATGATGTGTGTGAGTGCTGGTAAAAGTGTAGGAGAGATTGCTTGGAGGAGGTGTGAGGGGATTGGGTCTAGAGGGCATGTTGTAGGATGGCTGGAGAGGAGAAGTTTGGATACTTCTGCCTCAGTGAGGGGACAGAAGGAAAAGATGGGAGTTTTTGCAGTGGGTGTGGTTGGTTTGAAGTCCTGTGTGTGTGGGGCTGAGAATTGACTACTGATTGTTCTAGTTTTGTCTGAAGAATGTGGCGAAATCATCAGCTGTTATAGAAGTGGTAGGAGGTGGTGGAGGGGGACAGAGGAGAGAATTGAATGTTTTGAAAAGATTACGTGTGTCTGGAGCGCTGTTGATCTTGTTGTGGAAGTATGAAGATTTGGCAGTATGGACTTCAGCAGAGAAAGATGAAAGCAAAGACTGATACATACTCAGGTCTGACGGATCTTTTGATTTGCACCATAATAGATACATTCATAATAGAATGACAAGCCTTTTTAGATATTTTAACTAAACAATGAACATGATTTTAGTTATTTATTTGTAGAAACATTTGGAAGATGCCTTTATCCAAAGTGCTTATCCTATTCCCAGTTTCCTGGGAATCAAACCCAGGACTTTAGCATTGGCTGTAGAAACACTGTATATGAATGTACTGAAGTTGAAAATTCATCAAAAATGTGCATGTAACTAATGGAATGACAGAAGGGTTTTTCCTCCACATTTCAGCACTCCAGTGAATAGGACACATTATGGATGGGAGCGAATGGAGCCGTGCTCGGATCAGAGGGGTGTGTTTGTATTTCTCAGATCAATAGCTCAACGCTGGCGCTCTGAAAGAGCCATAAAGGACAAGGCTTTCTCATCCACTGGCTCTCTTGAGCAGCTATGTGCTGGAGCAGGAGGTGATGAGGCTCACCGGGCTTCTCCAGATGGTTCACTGAGCGTTTGAGACTGGCCGAGGGGGTCCGGACAATGATTACAGTTTTGTGAAGCACCCAGGTGAAAATGGCCAAAAGAAGAGAAGAAAAGAATCAATTTCTGCAGCAGTGGTGCTGTTAGACGCAGTGGGCATATTGTCGTGTCCTCGTTTGTTGTGACTCAAGAATTGGTGTTATTTATGGTGGGATGTTTCTAATGCGCAGCGTGCGAATTATATGATGTTTGGGTTTTTTTTTTTTTAAGTACGCTGACCAACAATTTGGTGTAGAAACAAGTTTAATTCAGAAATCGCTAGTAAATTGTACAGTCAATTACAAAGAAATGGCTATATGCATTTAAAACATTCCAATAATCTTTGTTTTTAATTTATATAATATATAATATTATAAAAATATATAGTTGTATTATAATTAAATTTTAATTTATTTTAATATATGTTGGCTGTAAAAATAATAATAATATACACTAAAACGTTACTTTAAATGCAAACAAATATTATTATTATTATTAGTAGTAGTAGTAGTTTTCTTAAATAATTAATGATAGAATTATAAGCCATTTTAGATAATAAATTATTACATATTACATAATAGGAGAACAAATAGTGTAAAAAGGTGCAAATAGGTTTTTTTTAACCTAAAATATGTAAAAAATATCCTGAAAACAATCAAGAAGCAATCCTGCAGATACTGAGATTTGTTTTTGTATGTTTACTTGTTTTATTTTATGTTGTTTTAAGGACTTGGAGGTATATTTTAATTGGAAAAAAAGACAAAGAAACTAATTCAGAATATAATTAAGAAAATGATTTTCAAATCAAATCACAGAAGGAACTTTTCCTCCAAATAGATATAATGTTAGAAATATAATCCTTTTTAGATAATGAAATATGAGCACAAACAATACAACATTTTTGAATGAAAGAAACATGAAAAGGTTTTTTTTTGTCTTGTTTTTTTTTTTTGGACAGATTGTGATTTATACTGAAAGTTTTAGCATTTTGAGAACTGCTAAACAAAGAAACAATATGATGAAAAATTAAGATAGAAGGACAAGATGCTCTTTAGTGCTTCTGCCATTTTGGGTTAAATCAAATATGAAGTCATTCGCATATTCATGTTCATTTTTGTTATGCTTTTAATATACATTTTTGACGTCTTTTTTGGGCTTCAAGCTTTAAATAGGTGGTCCGAACCCCTCAACGTCCTGTGATCTGCACCTGCTAATGCATCTGTAATTCTGGAGCAGAAGTGTGTTAGCTTGAGTCGTTTCATTAGCGTGTGCTGATGAGACACGACCTGCCACCCAATCTGTTATTTTTAATGTTTTCCTGAGTCATCGTTGCGCTTCAGCCCCTGAATCTCTCGTATGAAAAAAGAAAATGTTAGCACTACAGCAAAAGGTCATTTCTGACATGACGGCAGATTTGGGGATGAAGTTATCAAATGATCTTTTTTGGAAGTTCATGCAGCACTTGAATCGGTCAAAAAGAACGATTTCTCACTTCGTGTCGAAAAATAGCCGCTCGTGGACCTCATTTCTGCAAAATGAGCAGAATGAATTTCTGTGTAAATTGTTTGAGTGAGTGAGTGAGTGAGTGAGTGACATGACATGTGGCCAAGTATGGTGACCCATACTAGGAATTAGTGCTCTGCATTTAACCCATCCTAAGTGCACACATGGGCAGCCATGAGCAGTGGGCAGCCATTTATGCTGCGGCGCCCGGGGAGCAGTCGGGGGTTCGGTGCCTTGCTCAAGGGCACCTCAGTCGTGGTATTGAAGGTGGAAGAGAGCGCTGTACATTCACTCCCCCCACCTACAATCCCTGCCGGTACGAGACTCGAACCCGCAACCTTACGAGTCCGACTCTCTTACCATTAGGCCACGACTTCCCCCAAAAGTTTGCAAATCGTTTGCAAAACCATTCTTGCATAAATAGTTGCAAATGCAGATTTCAGTGTCAATTGTTTGCTGAGCCATTCTTTAATGCAAAGTGCAGCAATTTACATAAGAATAATTTCATAATGTATGCAGATGTTTGTTGGGTGAAAGAGGCCAAAGGTGGGATTCAAATGATGTAAATGTTTTTTGTATATTCTATTTGAAATATATTTTATTTGTAATGTAATTAATACATTATTTACCTGTAGATATTAATAATGTAGTGCAGACCTGAATCACATTTAAAAATGTAAAATTATAAATATTCATATATACTTGTATTCAAATACAGTCTTATGCAGTGTTGCTTCTTAAGTCTTTTTAATGATTTTTAACTGTATGATGAGTCAAAAAAGGCTAATTATAATAAGACTAATGATATATTATATTTAATGAATATAATGATATTTAATGATAGAATTATAAGCCGTTTTAGTATTTTTAAAAATGTAAAACAAAGATAAATGAAGATGTGCAAACTTGATTTACAGTAAAAAATTTAACATTTTTACTAAAATAAAAATAGAAAGTAAAAATAGAAAAATGTTATGAAACTTAACTATTATTACAGTTAATGTGTTAATGCCCTTTTTGCAAAGATTTATAATATATATAAATATTATGTTATAATAATATATTATTATTATTTAAATTATAAATAGTATAATAATGTAATGCAAACCTGATTTGTAAATCAATGGAAATGTGAATTTTTTATTAAAATGAAAATGTGTGTATATATATATATATTATTATTATTATTATTATTATTGGAAATGACCCAATAATCTAGTGCAAACCTTATCTCTAGGTCAATCCATTTTATACTTCACATTTATGTATCAAAACAGCAAAAGATCATTAAAATACTTCGGCGAAGCCTAATTAATATTCATGAGCTCAGCTTCCTCCGCCACTGTCCCCAGCACTTTCTAATACAAAGTGATGCCTGTTTTGAAGGTCCCCAAGATGCAATGCTGAGAGTCTGACCTTGTAGCAGAGGGTCAGAGGTGTAATTTTCAGTGGGACGAGTTCAGTGTTCCCATTAGTTGGGCACGGCGCGGGAATTAATTAGAAGCATGTGCAGCTCTATAAATGATAAATGGTCTGCAGTAAGCGGATGCAAGTGGAGGCTATGTATGTCACTCTCTTGTGCATTGCATTATTCATACTGACGGCGTTCTGGGTTTTTCAATGCAAGCAGGGCAGTGATTGTCATGCATCCTCAATTATTTCTCTTTCTGTCGTCTCGTGTCACGTTAACCTTCCTCGTCTCGTCCCCGTGCCCGGTTTATCTCCGCTGACCTTTCTTGTGATCCCAGAGCACAGCTGATCATTCCTAACATCTGTTTGTGAAAGTGTAGTCGCAGTTCAGAGAGCTTTATCTGTGACCTCAGGGCAAAGATGAGGCAAACATGTTAAGGAATTAGAAGAGTAATAGACTCGCACAACTGCTTACTCCCCTCAGCCTGTCTAGTAGCATTCTCCTCACCTTCAGTGCTGTGTTTTGTTTGTTTGTGAATGAATCGGCTTTGAATGAATCTTTTGAGTGAATGAATCATCAGTGCATGGAAATGAACAGCACTGCATAAATAAATAGCATTTAAGTGTGAGCTGTGAAGAAGCCTTTCAGTGGCTGAGTATATTCATCCGACTCTAGACTGTCAATAGAAATACAAAAAATATATAAATAAATGGAATGGCATAAAACAAATGAATCCAATATTACAAATTTATCCAGTATAACAAATGGCAAGATTACAAATCCCCCCCAAAAAAGAAATTTAATTGAAAATGTATTTTATTTATTAAAATAAGGTTAATAAAATTAATAAAATATATAAGGAGCTTTTCAATGGCTGAATATGTCCTTCAGAATTGGATGATTTTAAAAATCTTCACAAATGTAATTTTAATTTTAAATATTTATATATATATATATACATCCTTCACATGTCAAGAGCAACTGTCAATCATTTTAAATATTTGTATTTATCTTTTTTTTCAAAGAGTACTATACACATATATGCAATATATTAAATAATGTTAGATATATTATTTGGTTTTCTCATACTGTAGCAAAATAAATATTCATATAAAGACGTTTGCCAGAGATTTGTTTCATTTGTGAAGTATTTTGCTTTTAGACGAATCTGTGGAATGAACAATTTAATGACTCACTTATAAATGTGTCACTGAACGAATCAGTGAACAAATCTGAACGAATCATTTTGGTGAACCGAACGATTCAGTGGGAGTGATTCAGAAGAATTCAAATGCCCAGCCCTCCCCTCGCCTGTACTTCAAACAAGGCCTGTTTTCTTCCTACATCTGTGGGAGAACAGGCAATTGAGGGCCACAAGAGGACTGGTATTAGGGGAAGAGAGCTGGAAAAGGTGGAAAGACAAGAGCAGAGAGGAGGAGAGAACGCATCTATGCATGACAATGAGGGTAGCATTCAATTAGCAGCAGTTCATGGCTTCTGATGTTGATTACCTAAGACAGGCGGCCGATCCCGGTCTCTCACTGATTAAAATAAAAGAAGGGCAGTGGAGGACAGAGCGGGAAGTGTTACAATCCTCCTTACGGTCCTAACAGGTACAGAGTGTGAGAGAGTACAAGTGTGCAGAAGGGTAATTGGGCGAATGTCTTAAAACCTGTCAAGACTGTGACCCGGGCATATTTCACCCCAAAATCAGAAGGAGAAACGGAAAAATATATATCTTGCTTAAAGAAAATGAAGTCTACTAATACTTTTTGCACCAGACATTTTGCATTTTGTATGTAAAATTGGTTTAAAATGCAAAAAAAAAAAAAAAAAAATTCAAAATGTAACATTTTGAATTAATTTTAATTTTTTATTAAATTATTTTTCATTTTAATTTGAAAGTTTTAGTAATGTTGCTGTGTTTTTGTCATTTTGATTAGTTTTTGAATTATTATTTATTTGAATATGTATATGTAGTTTTTATAAATTTTTATTTTAGTTGTTGTTTTTTTAGTACATCAGTTAATTAAAAAAACATTCTTGGCAACTATAGTTGAAATAATTTTAAAATAAAAATGTTTTTGTATATTCTATGTGATTTTAGTTCATGTTTATTTTATTTCAGGTAACAGAAATGTTTTCTGTTGTTTTAGTTTTAGCTTTTATGATCCAGTTAATTTCTGATGCAAAAAAACAAGAAATACATCAAATTACAAATTAAAATTGGTTGCAAATGGTAATTAATTTTGACTTTAAGCCCATTTGCTCAATTGTCATTTCTGTAATGCAAAAAGAAAACCATTATATTATATTATATTTATATATTTAAAAACAGTAAAAAAAAAAATTTAATATCAAGGTTGTATAATTTATGCTGATTAAAAATGTATGTTTTTTATTGCATTACAGTAAAAATAATGTATTTCAGTAATCAGAAACCAATGATATTCATATTTTGGGAATTTTGAGAGTTACAAAACAAAAATGCAGCGCAGTAGTGAGAATTTGTCCTGGATTTTAAATAAAAAAATACATGCTATTTAATGGAAAAAAATATATAGATTTAATTGTCATCATGTAAAATATTTTGTATTTATTTTTTGAGGGGCAGAATGACCAGTAAATGTTTTGATGAGTCTGCCAATCACCATTAACCAGGATGATCTGGAGCGGGGCTTAGCAGCCCAGCACTCTCTGATTGGTCATGTGTGGAATATAATTAATTTGATCTTTTCACTGCACTTTTTCAACTCAGTGGCTGTTAACGTATCTCAGTGTGATTATCCTGCTGGTGAATTAGCATCTAGACTGCACTATAGTTTGTGATTACCAGAAAGAGCTTTTTCATTTTAGAGAGATTACAGGAGTTTCATTTGTACAAATCTTGGAATGAATGGATCTACTATTGTTCTTTTAGTCTCCTCAGAAAGCGCATGAGATTTGAACGCGTCCCACATGAGGTTTGGGCTTTCTGAGGCATCAGGCAGCCCTCGAGGAAGAGCGCTTTTGTCTCGTAGGCCGCGGTTATTTGCTGACAGAGCTCATCATGCACTCGTGAGTCCAAGTCGTTCTGTAATGTACTCAATCAACATGTCTTTGGGTTCATATACGGCACAGATTTAAAGGTCACGCTGTAACTAACACGGCAAAACACAATGACATTATAACTAACCAGTCAAACTGCTTTCCGAGTCCCGGCACATTTATTTATTCTACGTTCCTGCGAGAATTTGTCACTGATTATATTTGCAGATGATGGACTTGTTATGTCTGCGTCATGCTTAATTTTCGACGTAAAAGGCCCGACGCTGTCTGCATCACCGCGCTCGTTCATCATATTGACAGTTATATTATTTATCATCAAGATGGATCATCTACTAATTTGTACAGCCAGTACCGTCTCTATTGGGTAGCGCTTGCTCGCCTTTCATCGCCGAAGACTCCTGCACTTTAAAGGTCGTTTTAATTGAATGTCTTCATAGTGAGATTGGTGGTGAGTCGCTGCAGAAATCCATCATAACTTCCCTCGGCAGACTTTCTATTTAAATCCTGGAACGTCTCATTTAATGTTAGCGGTGACGGCGTCAGGTAACGGCAGTCGAACATCGGAGGCTGAGTGTGTTGTGTGCTCGCTGTCTGTTTTTTCCTTGCTCTCATTCATGGCAGATCACTCGTCAAGTGTTGTACGTGCTTAAAAATAAACACTGACATTAACGCGAGTCATACTGTGACACTGAAGAAACGAAGCTGCTCGTCATCTCAGCGTTCACTGACTTCAGATCAGTCAGCCGTAGGTTTGAATGAAAGCAAAACTAAACAATTAAAATTACAATTTACTCATGATTTTTCCATGTTATTTTGTCCTGTGAGGCTCAGCATTACATTTTTAAATAAATTCAAATAGAAAACAGTTATTTAAAATTTGAATTTTTACTGTATTTTTTTAAGTTCAGTCTTGGTTAGCATGAGAGTAATAATATTATAAGAGCATAATATTAAACTCCCATAAAAAGTTTGGAAATTTAAGATTAAGAGGTATTTTCTGCTCACCAAGTCTGCATTTATTTGATCAAGAGTACAGTAAAAATTTTAATAATGTGAAATATTATTACCATTCCAAAGAACTGTTTTCTGTTTGATTATAATTTAAAATGTGATTTATTTCTGTGATGCGCAGCTGAATTTTCAGCATCATTACTCCAGTCTTAAGTGTCACATGATCCTTCAGAAATCATTCTAATAAGCTGATTTGCTGCTTGATTATTATCAGTTATTATTGTTGCTCAATTATTCATAACAGTTCTTATTATTTTGACCCCTCACAGGACAAAATAACATGAAAAGATGAGTAAATTGTAATTTTGTTAACCATTGCATTAAACACAGCTGTATCACTATATTAGGTGTAAATAATATATATACAGTATATATATATATATATATATATATATATATATATATATATATATATATATATATATATATATATATATATATATATATATATATATATATATATATATATATATATATATATATATATATATATATATATATATATATATATATATATATATATATATATATATATATATATATATATATATATATATATATATATATATATATATATATATATATTTTTTTTTTTTTTTTTTTTTTTTTAATAACTTTTTTGTATAATTTTATTTCAGACATACTGGTAAAATAAAGTGGCTGGAGTCACTGCGTAGCACAAACCAACTTCATTGGTTATAATGTAATTGATTTAGTTTTGATTTGTCATAACTAGCTATTGACTGATATGAGTTTCTCAATAGTTAAATGAGAGACAGGTGGCCAATGTAATAGCATATATATATATATATATATATATATATATATACAATATGTGTGAGCACTTACTTATCTCAATTGCTATAAACATATGGGCCGGTATATACAATTAAAGCAAATGCAAGATATATATGCTGTATTTAAATGCCTACTCATGATTTACTGTAGACAGACACACAGTGCTCGACTATAAGGGCTTGTGATGGACAGTCCAGCGAGGAGAAGAAAGGACGGCGAGTGGAAATGAGTAAAGGACAGGCGTAACAAGCGTGCAATCGCTTTATTCCCACAGCGCCACAGATACTGCCTTTCTGCTGTTTGTTTCATGCTTAATAACGTCTCCCAAAGCCACTGACCTACTCAATTAAATTCTGGACCAGTTCTGTCTGCCACTTTATTCTTTTTATTTAAGGAGAAAAAAGAAGACTAATAAATCATCCGAATTTGAGCGTTCAGACATCAGTGGGGAGGATATGGCAGAGGGGCATCAGTAAATATGATTGCCTCGGTAATTAAGAAGAGAAGACGAGGGGGAGCGAGAAGAAAGCCCAGCTGAAATGGTTGGAGGAAGGTGTTAGTTCTATCTGTTATGTGTTTGCCACCAGATTACAAAGAGAAATACAGACGGATTACTGAAGAAGAAGAGGCTCTGACAATATTACTGCCGTTTACTGTTCGCTTCAGCTCTAGAAACACTTCATACCTCACTATTAGTGCTGCATAATTAGATTCATTTCAGTTTAGTAACCAGTATTTTAATTATTGGCCGATAATGCTCTATTTTTCTATATTTAATTGTCAAAGAGCAATTTTTACATGCTTTGCAGGTTTAAACCCTTATAACTGCATTAAGTCTAGAAATTGACCGATAATTGATTCATAATTGACTGATATTTTACCAATATTCAACTTATTTTATATGATCTCTATGATAAATGCCTATTGGATATCTATTGGATCTTTAAAGAATTGCAGTCTACAACTCTATTACAAAACTTTGTTTTAACCAAGAAAAGTGTTTGCAAATAAAGTAACTTTTTTTGTTTTTTGGTGTAAATTACTTTTTATAGTTTTTCTTTTGCTGAAATGTGTATAGCATATTAAGTTCTAAAAGCTCAAAACAAAGGTGAAAATAAACTTTAGTTTGCAAAACAATTTTGCATAATTGTAATGCCATTAAAATAATAATAATAATAAAGCATTCACTGCTAAATTAATTTTGGGGCATAAAGTACTTCATACTTCAACTTTAGCCATTCATTTGCAAGTTATACATAGCTCAAAACAAAGATGAAAATAATCTTAAATTTAATTTACTAAAGCATTTTGCATAAATATAATGGTATTAATAGCAATAATAATAACAGTTGTTCACAGGCAAATTACAATTTTTGAGGTAAATTACTTTACAGCCATTCGTTTGCAAAAAATTGCAGCATGGTATTCATAAAAGTATCTCAAAGCAAACATGAAAAAAATGTAAATTAATTTTGCATAAATATAATAATAATAATATTTTATCAGGCATTTAATTAAAAAATAATTTGTATCATAAAACAAATTATACATCAACAAAACATAAATACTGCCATTATTATTTTTCACTTTATTATACATCGATTGAAAAATCAAAAGTGTATTATCTTTTAATTCAAGACATTGCACCCTGAAAATTCCCAAATTCCCAATATTAAAATGAATGTTTTGTGAATGTTTAACGTCAGTATTTCTTTGAAATATTCAGAGAACAGATATGAAGATATGAACCGCTGCCAAAGCTCAATGTGACAGACTGGCAGCTAATAAAATAGATACTTCATGGGCGGCAAACTGTTGTTTTTTACGACAAGCATTTCATCCGTAAAACCTGTGATTTCATTTGTATGCGTGTTTATGCAGATTTCACCGGCTGTTACATCATCGCACCCTTTCTGCTGTGATTTCTGCAGAGGGCATACTGTGAGTGTACTTGTGTAATGTTGGTGTAGCCTACTGTACTTGCGGCCCGCTGGTTCACTCCGGCATCAGGTGAGCATGTGAGGTGTGCGTTTGCAGCCGTGGTGAAAGGCTGAGATCAATCCCTCCGTCGCGCTCCGGCCTGGTGTTGATGTGCTGGAAATTGCATCTTCAAGGAAACGTGCTTGATGAGAGAGTGGGATCAATAGAGAACGGGATCGGCTGAATGACAATATCCCAGCGCTCGCTCGGCTTGCTGATGTTCTTATACAGCGCAGGACACCGGGACTTTGTCCATCTGGAAGCGTCCGTATGCCCTCACCGGCAGATGGTAAATTGACCATTCAGAAATGGAGTGAATGACGCGATCTGCAGGCGATGTGATGAGAGTAGAGCGCTGTGATCCTCTAATGTACAGCCAATTTAAAGTAAATCTGAATCCAAATTCACTTCATATATGCACATGTTCCTGGTCCTATCATGAACGATCCATCAGTGCACATTGTTCCAAAGTCAAGTACAGATATTTTTCTTTTGGGCCAGTACTTTTGATTTTTGTTCCCTGCTACTTGGGCTGACTGTACAACCAAAAGTTTATTTTTAGCAGTGGATTTGTAATCCTAAAAGTAATTTATTTTGCATAAATTGTATATTATATTTAAAATATTTTTTGTTCATTTTATTTTTAGCACGGTTTTTATATTTGCTAGAAATACTTTTACTTTTTATAGTTTTTCTTTTGCTAAAATGTGTATAGCATATTAAGTTCTAAAAGCTCAAAACAAAGGTGAAAATAAACTTTAGTTTGCAAAACAATTTTGCATAATTGTAATGCCATTAAAATAATAATAATAATAAAGCATTCACTGCTAAATTAATTTTGGGGCATAAAGTACTTCATACTTCAACTTTAGCCATTCATTTGCAAGTTATACATAGCTCAAAACAAAGATGAAAATAATCTTAAATTTAATTTACTAAAGCATTTTGCATAAATATAATGGTATTAATAACAATAATAATAACAGTTGTTCACAGGCAAATTACAATTTTTGAGGTAAATTACTTTACAGCCATTCGTTTGCAAAAAATTGCAGCATGGTATTCATAAAAGTATCTCAAAGCAAACATGAAAAAAATGTAAATTAATTTTGCATAAATATAATAATAATAATATTTTATCAGGCATTTAATTAAAAAATAATTTGTATCATAAAAAAAATTATACATCAACAAAACATAAATACTGCCATTATTATTTTTCACTTTATTATACATCGATTGAAAAATCAAAAGTGTATTATCTTTTAATTCAAGACATTGCACCCTGAAAATTCCCAATTGATTCCTATTAAAATGAATGTTTTGTGAATGTTTAACGTCAGTATTTCTTTGAAATATTCAGAGAACAGATATGAACAGTTTGGTCGCTGCCAAAGCTCAATGTGACAGACTGGCAGCTAATAAAATAGATACTTCATGGGCGGCAAACTGTTGTTTTTTACGACAAGCATTTCATCCGTAAAACCTGTGATTTCATTTGTATGCGTGTTTATGCAGATTTCACCGGCTGTTACATCATCGCACCCTTTCTGCTGTGATTTCTGCAGAGGGCATACTGTGAGTGTACTTGTGTAATGTTGGTGTAGCCTACTGTACTTGTGGCCCGCTGGTTCACTCCGGCATCAGGTGAGCATGTGAGGTGTGCGTTTGCAGCCGTGGTGAAAGGCTGAGATCAATCCCTCCGTCGCGCTCCGGCCTGGTGTTGATGTGCTGGAAATTGCATCTTCAAGGAAACGTGCTTGATGAGAGAGTGGGATCAATAGAGAACGGGATCGGCTGAATGACAATATCCCAGCGCTCGCTCGGCTTGCTGATGTTCTTATACAGCGCAGGACACCGGGACTTTGTCCATCTGGAAGCGTCCGTATGCCCTCACCGGCAGATGGTAAATTGACCATTCAGAAATGGAGTGAATGACGCGATCTGCAGGCGATGTGATGAGAGTAGAGCGCTGTGATCCTCTAATGTACAGCCAATTTAAAGTAAATCTGAATCCAAATTAGCTTGCTGATGTTCTTATACAGCGCAGGACACCGGGAATTTTGTCCATCTGGAAGCGTCCGTATGCCCTCACCGGCAGATGGTAAATTGACCATTCAGAAATGGAGTGAATGACGCGATCTGCAGGCGATGTGATGAGAGTAGAGCGCTGTGATCCTCTAATGTACAGCCAATTTAAAGTAAATCTGAATCCAAATTCACTTCATATATGCACATGTTCCTGGTCCTATCATGAACGATCCATCAGTGCACATTGTTCCAAAGTCAAGTACAGATATTTTTCTTTTGGGCCAGTACTTTTGATTTTTGTTCCCTGCCACTTGGGCTGACTGTACAACCAAAAGTTTATTTTTAGCAGTGGATTTGTAATCCTAAAAGTAATTTATTTTGCATAAATTGTATATTATATTTAAAATATTTTTTGTTCATTTTATTTTTAGCACGGTTTTTATATTTGCTAGAAATACTTTTCTTTATCACTATTAATTTTATTTTATATTTGTTATTTATATTGATCTTTTTTCCTTTTTTTACAGTGCATTTTTATATTTTTATTTATTTTAATTAAATATTTGGGTGGTTTAATTCAAGATTCATTTCTTATTTCAATTGTGGTCAAATATTTTGTTTTAATTTTTTCATTTATTTTCATATAAAATATTAAAATGTATTTATTTTGTACTAATCTTATTTTTATATAAAATATTTGTAAAAAGATTTTAATTTTTTATTTCTAAGAGTGTATGTTTTTACATTTGCTAGAAATAATATTTTAATATTATATAAAATATTACTCATATTATATCAAATAATATATTTTTTATTTATTTTAATCTTAATTTTAAAATTACATTATTTTATATTCATCTAATTTTTGTGCATTTTATATTTTTATTTTAATAGTGCATTTTTATATTTGCTATGAAATTGAATAATTATAAAATAATATTAATATAATAATAATAATATAAATTGTAATTTAATATAGTAAAATGTATATAATTTATATAATAAAATTATATAAGTTATATATATATAAAATATTTTAAAATGTATTTTGAATAATCTTTTTTATACAATAACAGTTTTTCTATTAAAAAAATGTGTATTATATTTTATACTTACTGTACATGCTTATAAATTTTTTTATATATTTATTTCACATTTTTTCTTTTAAAAAAGAAAATATGCAACAAGCTAAAAAAATGACACCTTTAATGTAACTCAAACTTTTGCATGCAATGCAGAACATAGATTTCAACACATGCTTACACTTTCAGTTTTCAAGTGGAACATTAAAGAACATTAATAGGAACGGTATTGTGAAAAATGTGACTGTCAGTTTATGGACAAAAACAGTTCTTCAGAATATCTTCTTTTTAAAATGTATTTTGAATAATCTTTTTTATACAATAACAGTTTTTCTATTAAAAAAAATGTGTATTATATTTTATACTTACTGTACATGCTTATAAATTTTTTTATATATTTATTTCACATTTTTTCTTTTAAAAAAGAAAATATGCAACAAGCTAAAAAAATGACACCTTTAATGTAACTCAAACTTTTGCATGCAATGCAGAACATAGATTTCAACATGCTTACACTTTCAGTTCTCAAGTGGAACATTAAAGAACATTAATAGGAACAGTATTGTGAAAAATGTCTCAAAGTGTTGTTTTGCACTACACTGACTGTCAGTTTATGGACAAAAACAGTTCTTCAGAATATCTTCTTCTGTGTTCTTCATAAGGCTTTGGAACGGCATGAGAATGAGTAAATGAAGACTGTTTTACTCATAAGTACATCAGATGATGGAAGCAAATGGCTTGTGAGCGTCACTTCACAATGACATACACTGGCCCACGCTCACGTACTCTTACAAGTGCAGTGTACTTGAAGATGTGGCGTGTTTCTAAACACCTCCACCGGAGGTGTCTGTGTTTCCTGACTGAGAGCGCTCCAATCATAGCTAATGTGTATTGAGAGCTCATGTGTGATGCATACACACACACATGCTTGCATACGAACACACACATCGCACTCATGCCAAGTCCAGCAATGCGGCAGATTTTTTTCCTCCTCCCCACTGTGGCTGTTGCCATGGCAACAAGCTCCGGATTTCTGGATTTGAAAAGTTGAATCTGACAGGAAGTGTGAGTGTCTCCGGGGGGCAGTGTGGATAATAAGAGGGGTGTGGACCTCCTCCTCCTCCGTGTGTTTGTACAGGTCCACCGCGGGGTGCTTATTGCTCCCAAAACATTGACTCCTTATGTAAATATCTGCTGGCCTCCGGGCTCTGTGTGGGTCAAGGGTTCACAAACACTGACACAACTCCTGTTGACTTTATCCTACAGCTCTACACCTTCCACAGAGAGAAAAATCAAACATGAAATCACTTTAATATCTCTTTCGTTTTTCCCAGACAGCTTTTGCTGGAATCTTCTCGTTTTCAGATGTTTCTCTTGAGAATAAGATGCCAATAATATTACACGTGTCTCTTAAAGAGTTTCAAAACATGGTGTGAATTTTTGTATTTGCTGTGTTTTTCAAATGAAAAAAGAGATTTTTTTACAGGTGTTTCACCCGTATTGTGAATTATGCAGTGGCTTGTGTAGCGTTTTAGGGTTGAAGGAAAAGTCCATAAATGTAATGCAAAATTTTAAGACAGGTCATTATTTGTTTTTCTACAGATTTATTTCTTACAGTGATGTTTTTTTGTTTATAACTATTCATTTTAATATCTTTTTTTTTTCCCTTTTACATTTTTATATAAAACATTTAGTTTTTTATATTTTAAATGTAAAGGTTTTTCATGTTTTTTTATTTTTAGCATTTTTATATTTGCTAAAGAAAATATGCAACAAGCTAAAAAAATGACACCTTTAATGTAACTCAAACTTTTGCATGCAATGCAGAACATAGATTTCAACACATGCTTACACTTTCAGTTTTCAAGTGGAACATTAAAGAACATTAATAGGAACGGTATTGTGAAAAATGTGACTGTCAGTTTATGGACAAAAACAGTTCTTCAGAATATCTTCTTCTGTGTTCTTCATAAGGCTTTGGAACGGCATGAGAATGAGTAAATGAAGACTGTTTTACTCATAAGTACATCAGATGATATTGACTCATTTGGGTCTATTTTGATCAAATTTAATTTCAGAAGAGCAAAATAATAAATAATAGAGATTAAATGAAGGACAAAGTTTCTCACATTTCTCTCCTAACAAAGTTTTTTAAAAGATCTCAACGCTGACATCTTGTCAAATCTGAGCACAGTTCCATACAATGTGTACAAAGAGTTCAAGAGATTTTGATCTGAGCTCAAGCATTATCATTCTCTGATCTGCTACGTTCTTTTTCCATCTCTGTACTCTCACTGTATGTCATCTATAGTCTTATTTGAGTTTTTATCATGCTTCGGAATGTTAGAAGCATTTGAGTGAACAGAAACGCATCTTGAGCTGTGAAGCTTTATGACGTTTTATTTATTAAGTGCCCAAAGCTCAAGGTCACTTCACAGAGAGAAAACAGAAATTGAAACAGAAACACAGAATTGTTGACATTTTTGCAGATTTATTAAAAAAGAAAAACTGAAATATCACATGGTCCTAAGTATTCAGACCCTTTGCTCAGTATTTAGTAGAAGCTCCCTTTCTGTGTTCTTCATAAGGCTTTGGAACGGCATGAGAATGAGTAAATGAAGACTGTTTTACTCATAAGTACATCAGATGATGGAAGCAAATGGCTTGTGAGCGTCACTTCACAATGACATACACTGGCCCACGCTCACGTACTCTTACAAGTGCAGTGTACTTGAAGATGTGGCGTGTTTCTAAACACCTCCACCGGAGGTGTCTGTGTTTCCTGACTGAGAGCGCTCCAATCATAGCTAATGTGTATTGAGAGCTCATGTGTGATGCATACACACACACATGCTTGCATACGAACACACACATCGCACTCATGCCAAGTCCAGCAATGCGGCAGATTTTTTTCCTCCTCCCCACTGTGGCTGTTGCCATGGCAACAAGCTCCGGATTTCTGGATTTGAAAAGTTGAATCTGACAGGAAGTGTGAGTGTCTCCGGGGGGCAGTGTGGATAATAAGAGGGGTGTGGACCTCCTCCTCCTCCGTGTGTTTGTACAGGTCCACCGCGGGGTGCTTATTGCTCCCAAAACATTGACTCCTTATGTAAATATCTGCTGGCCTCCGGGCTCTGTGTGGGTCAAGGGTTCACAAACACTGACACAACTCCTGTTGACTTTATCCTACAGCTCTACACCTTCCACAGAGAGAAAAATCAAACATGAAATCACTTTAATATCTCTTTCGTTTTTCCCAGACAGCTTTTGCTGGAATCTTCTCGTTTTCAGATGTTTCTCTTGAGAATAAGATGCCAATAATATTACACGTGTCTCTTAAAGAGTTTCAAAACATGGTGTGAATTTTTGTATTTGCTGTGTTTTTCAAATGAAAAAAGAGATTTTTTTACAGGTGTTTCACCCGTATTGTGAATTATGCAGTGGCTTGTGTAGCGTTTTAGGGTTGAAGGAAAAGTCCATAAATGTAATGCAAAATTTTAAGACAGGTCATTATTTGTTTTTCTACAGATTTATTTCTTACAGTGATGTTTTTTTGTTTATAACTATTCATTTTAATATCTTTTTTTTTTCCCTTTTACATTTTTATATAAAACATTTAGTTTTTTATATTTTAAATGTAAAGGTTTTTCATGTTTTTTTATTTTTAGCATTTTTATATTTGCTAGAAATATTTTATTTTATTTTAGTCTTAATTTTAAATAATTTATTTTGTATTTTTATACAAATCATTCTTTTTTGCATTTTATATTTACTTAAGTAAACTTTTTTGTTTTTTATATTTATACATTTTTATTTTTTTATTTTTAGCAATGCATTTTTTTATGTAAATGTAAAATTAATTTATTTTGTATTTTATTTTACATTGTCATATAAAATATTTCTGTCTTTTATATCCTAAAATCTTAAATGTAAACATTTTCCCATGTTTTTATTTTTTTCCCTGTAATTTTTAATATTTGCTAAAAATATTTTTATTAATTGTAATTTTTGTAATTTTCTCATTGTCTTTTTATGGCTTTAGCCTATGTTTTTACTATATGACAACT
>NW_015506467.1:191468-214951 GCF_001515645.1 Sinocyclocheilus grahami | reverse complement strand
CAGGACAGGCAGCTATGAGACATGCATATATATTAAGTGATGGTGAGTATTTCAAACATGCAGATTATACTCAATAATGGTTCACGTGCTTAAATTAGGCTGGATTGCTTCTATTTCCAATTGTGAATCATACCCCAGATCATCTTTTGAAACAGGTTCAGGTGAGGACTTACTTTCTTCTGTGGAATGCAGTTGGCACAATATTGAAATACAAAGCCATGCAATGATTCAAAATGCACCATATCTGATTTGAGGTGAAAAAACAACAACAAAAAAAACATGCCTCTATACTTACATTTTCGTAAACACCAAAAACATACCTACACATACAATTCACTGTGGTTTCCAGCTGAAATGAACACTAGTAGCAGTAAAACACCAACAACTTCTAGTCCTTTTCATACAAATTATGATTGCAAGGGCAGATTATTGATTAACCCTCTAGCCCTCTTCGTTTAGGAGTCACACTTGCCTCCTTCGCGGTCAAAAGTGACAGAAGCCTTGAAATGTAACCTTTTTTATTATATATATATTTTTTTTATTTATTATTATTTTTTTGTTCAATAATATTTTCTGATTATTATTTATGATTTTGAGGGAATTGTATGCTACTATGCAATATCTATACAATTTTAATTAGCTATTTTCTCCATTAGAATTAATATATATATTTTATTTATTTACTTTTTTTATATATAAATGCAAAATTTGACATTAAAATAGAGCGAAGGAATATAAAATCCATTTTTTGAAGTGAGAATTGGTCTGTTACACCAAATACACAAAATAATGATCTTTAAAAAAGCATCATATGACCCCTTTAAAAAGCTAATTAAAAAATGTAACCAAAATTTAACCCAACAGTTGAGTTAGTCCATATTTGACCCAACATTGGGTTGAAACAACCCAGCATTTTTTAGAGTGTATTAGCAACCTATATACAGTAGATATATACAGAGGCTTTTGGATACCCGTTGTTTTTTTAGACATAATTTCTTCTCTTTTTTTTTAGGTTTTGCATTGAGATATATATCTAGACATTCTAAAAGACTACATTTTGTCAAGGTTTAGATATTTTTGGTTAGATAAGTATCAGGTTTTACATTATGATTACACTCTAAAAAATGCTGGGTTAAATATAACCCAGTGCTGGGTAAAATAGGGACAAACCCAGCAATTGGGTTGTTTTGACCCAGCGGTTGGGTTAAATGTTTAACCCATCCTTCTGGGTTGTAACCCAACCGCTGGGTCAAAACAACCCAAATACTGGGTCTGTCCCTATTTTACCCAGCACTGGGTTGTATTTAACCTAGCATTTTTTAGAGTGTACAGTCAAACATTAAAATCTTGTTAGAAAGGGAACACATAGAAAGCATTTTTGTTACTCAGTATTTGATAATTACAAAATCTAACAAAATAAGGAATGGATTGTGATCATTCAAAACACTTTATACAAACATTTCGTAATTAATTAGACTTAAAAGACTTTATTTAAAAGACTTATTTTCATGCAGTTCCTTGCACAAAACTACACTATGTCCTCAAAACACTTTTACTAAAGCACATGATTTGTAAACGAATACATTTTGGCATTTGCAAAACATAACCATGCTCCATTTATATGTTGTTTGTGACATAATAAACTTGCTCGTAAGCTCACCCGGTACAGCACTGCACTCGCAATGTCTTGATAAAAGAGACTTGTAGAAGCAAATGTGCTTAAGCAAATTTGTTTGTATCTTATGTTTGCTTTTGTTAACACCATCGGTTAGGTTTAGGGTCGAGATTAGTGTAGATGATATCTTATTTTCAAATGCGATAGGGCGTTAACTTTTTAGCACAACTCACTAGACAATACTGGACATTTGTCATTTTTATTGAAGTACTAAAATAATTAAAGCTAAATCAACTAAAAATAATAAATACAACAGAATACAATATATATAGACTTTTTTTTAAAAAAACGAATCAATAAAAATTTATTAAAAATAATAAATAAATAATATGCAAGTTATAAAATTATATATCATGTTTAAAAAATATAAAAAATTATGGAATACATAATATGTAAGTACTATACACTATATAAACGTATAATAATAATAAAACTAATAAATCTTACAAAAACACACAACCAAATTACTCAAACTTTAACTGAAATTAAAGTGAAGACAGAAAATATGAAAATAAAATCGAATTCAAAGTATTCACAAAAACTAGACTAGTATATCAATAATACTAAACTAAAACTGTTGTGTGGAAAAGAGTTGTTCAAAAATGCACTTTGTGTTGCATGGGAAAAAGTACGTCAGATTTAGGAAGGACTTTGCGAGCGAGTTTTTGACTGAATTATTCCTTTAAATGTTGATGAAACTTCTCCCCTGAACATTGTCTCGTCTTTATCTCAGTGCAGAGTCTTGGAAGAATTAATCAAGTTCTGAGTTTCTCCTCTCTCTTTAATGCCTGCAATTCTTGTCTAAATTTCCATCCTTTCTTCTTTTCCGACCCATTAATTCTCGATTCCCGTGTCTCGGGAGGAGGCAGCGAATGAGCTAGAGACATCACAAACCTCACACTCCTTTTTGGTCTTCCACCTTTTCCCCATGCGCCCCGTCCCAACACCCCAGCGCACTTCAAAATCAACTTGATTGACATATCAAGAGTAGTCCCCAAACATTTTATCTATCTATCTATCTATCTATCTATCTATCTATCTATCTATCTATCTATCTATCTATCTATCTGTCTGTCTGTCTGTCTGTCTCTCTGTCTGTCTGTCTGTCTGTCTGTCTGTCTGTCTGTCTGTCTGTCTGCTTGTTTGTTTGTTACTTTGTATTTTAATAGTAAACTTTATTTTGTGTGATGTTTTGATTGAAAAAGCCAATGCCGTTTTAATATTATTTATATAATATTAAAGTATTTGATAATATTTTGAATTGTATTTGAATTTAGAATGTTTATATTTTCAGTTTTCACATTCATGTTTGTTTAGTTTTTTTGTTGTTGTCATTTTTAGTCATTTTTATTAGTTTAAATTCAAATAAATTAAAGCTAAATATATTTTAAAAAATAATTAATTAATAGATTATTATTTAGTTTTCATTTATTTTTATTTGAGTTTTAGTAATTTTAGTACTCCAATACTAATATTTTACTTTTTAAATTAGTTTTTATTTTTATATTTTCTGTTTTTTTAATTTCATTTAAATTTTAGTCATTTTGTTTGTGTTTTTATAATTTTTATGAGTTTTTTCATATTTCTATTTAACATTAAGTTATTTTTATTTCAGTTTTAGCTATGTTTGTACTTCAAATTAAGGTTTTTCAAGTTGAACTTTTATCTGATTTTAGCTTTTATTTTGTTTCAGAATTATTGCAATGAATGAAAGTGCGTTTTAATAGTTTTCATTGTAGTTAACGATATAAGCACTGGCATAAGTCACTAAAAATCACCAAAACACCAGTTGATTCAAAGACACTGAGCAACGAGAAGAGAGGTTAGTGAAGAGATATTTTGTATTGAGACATTGAGATATTCTCTCTAATTCACTGACATGTCAAGTGCTTTCCAGTCTCTTTGTGACAGTCTTCTCAGATGAAGTTCACAATGACACGTGGCCTCCAGAAGGTCACAGATCTTCAGTCTAGCATAAGGACCATTGCAAGGTGCTTTGAAATGCAGCACACAACACTTCAGAAAGCCTCTTCATGTTTCCTCTGACCCAGTTCTTTTAATTGAGCTTTCTCTTTTTTCCCTCAGCTGCATCTCTCTAATCCCTCACGAGTCAGTGTTTCTCCGTCTCCGTGTGTGTTTTCCTATTTGCTGCTGTCTTCCTCTGCCACTCTTCCTCCTCTGCCTCATTACTGGCCTCCTCCAATCCTCTCCACTTCTCCTTTCCCAAAGTCCAATATCATTCTTCTCGGTCTCGAGCACTCTGCCCCCCGTCCGCCCTTTATTCAATCTATTTGTCTCTCGTTCCTCTTGAAAGCTTCAATCCCGTAGCTTCCCGATCTCTCGTCCTGCTTCCTGGAGATTCGTGTGTGTGATATCTCTTTAATTTTTCAATTGCTTCTCCTATATAGCAGTGAGATTAAATTGAGACTTTTGCCAAAGTCTCCTGCTTCTCAGACCACAGTAATCTCAGAGTTACAGAAGAGATCCCATCCATCTCTTCTGAAGTCTTCAAACAGAAGTCAAAGATCTCAATATGAACTCAAAATGCAGTCATATTAGCTTTATATTTCTATTCTTTTTCTACATGACAATTAACTATTTTTTATTGTATTGCATTGCAATAAAATTGTCCAATTTAAATTGTGCTTCAATTAAAACCCATAAATCTCAATATGAACTCAAATATTTGTCATCATTATGTTGGCTATGCTATCCACATTTATTTTACATCTCTATACTCTTACTGTTTGTCAAAATGTGTCTTGTTCGTGTCCATTTTTATTTCTCCTAATGAACAGCGGAGCAATATCGCTCTAATATCTCAGTTGTTTCTCCAAGACGCCAACAAGGTTAAATGGAGATCTTAATGGTGACCTTATTTAAAGGTGCAGTGTAATATTGACAGCTAATTAATGGTTGAAATGGGTCAAAATATTGGAGAGAGTTGTTTCTTCCGCTGCCTCCTCCTCAGACTTGTTGCTTACATGGGTTGCCAGATTTAAGACATGCAACAGGAACAAGCACAATTAACAATGGAAGGCGACAGTCCCTTACGCTGTAAGTTGATGAGTTGATTTATCCATTAATATTCCTTTGGTCATAAAGCTTTTCAGATGGATGCTGAGGCTTTTTGGGTTGGGTAGAATCCCTCATTTGCTGGCTTCCATGGTTGTAATGCGTGTTGTTTTCTACCAACTGGCAACCCAGGATGTTGAAATCCTATTGGGTAAATAGGCAGTGGGCGGAGTCACACAAACCAAACAAAAACAGACATTCCGACACGGAACACATTTCAAAGTAGAATAACTGGCTGTTGCATTGTTAATCGGAGAAACAAGTAACTTAGCTTGCTTCTTAAATGTCTGCAAACATGTTATGGTATTTTATGCTTTAGTACAGTCAAAAAATTATATACAGCACCTTTAAGGAATGGATGAAGTCTGAAGAAACGACCCCAGTGTCTCTCGAGTTTCACAACAGATCTTAATGTCTCATATTTGCCAAGACACTAAAGTCTGCAATATGATCTCAATATGAAATCAAACGTGTCTTATCATCTTAGCTATGTTATCCACATTAATTGTATAGCTTTGAGCGCTTACCATAAGAACACTATTTTGTCAGTTTTTGTTTCTCAAAAGGAATTTTAACTCTGTTAATTCTCCTGAGCAATGAAAGAGCATCCTCTGAGAAATAGCTTTTGCTTCTCTTAAGTTTTCTGCAGAATTGAACAAATCCGATGCTTATTTTGTCTCTCCTCTTGATGCCAAGCACCTGGCACCCAATTACCAGCCGCGGCACTGGGTGTCTTCGCTGAGGTGCCTCCCCCGCAAAGTCTGCAGCGACCGCCTCCCTCTCACTTTCCAACACCCTCGACTTGAAGCAGCCACGCTGCCATCACCTCCGATTACCCAACCCGCCACAGTCCGGCCCCCCGCCGAGCCCCGGCTGATTGCTCCCGCGTCTGTCTCGCACTTCATGCTCTTCTCGTTTTGTTCCCTCAACACAATTACAATTATCACACTAGCCTCTTATTATCCCGGTGTTCCTGGAGCCGTCTCCTCATCCCCTCCCTCACCCTCAATTCCCTCTGGTATCCACTCCGGGGTTTCTGAGCCTTGTTCTCGGCTTTAATTAAGGCGGCTCTCCACCGGTTTCTTCTAGTTCGGTACTACACAGGGAGTCAGCCATTTCTAGGAACCCCCTCCCAATTAATGGAGTCTTAAGAAGTACTTAAGATCAGCGAGCGAGAGGGTGTATGATGTCCAGCGATGTTTCCCAGCTGTGTCATCTCCGCTCAACCTTTACATGCACTCTCCAGCGCTGCGGCGGGCGAGAGAGGCAGGGATTGAACTGAAGAACTGCCTCGCTCTCCTTTCATCAGTCTTGAATTGAACTGGCCACAACAGCCATCCATCCATCTATTGTTCTATCATTCTGTTGTTTTAGCTATCATTCTGTCATTCTATCCTTTTCTTTCTTTCTTTCATCTTATCTATTTATCTATCTATCTATCTATCTATCTATCTATCTATCTATCTATCTATCTATCTATCTATCTATCTATCTATCTATCTATCTATCTATCTATCTATCTGTCTGTCTGTCTGTCTGTCTGTCTATCTCTCTATCTCTCTGTCTATCTTTCTATCTCTCTATCTATCTACACTCTAAAAAATGCTGGGTTGTTTCAACTCAACTTTGGGTCAAATATGGACTAACCCAACCGTTGGGTTAAATTTTTACATTAAATGTTTAACCCAAAAGTTGGGTTAGTCCATATTTGACCTAAAGTTGAGTTGAAACAACCCAGCATTTTTAGTGTGTGTATCATCTATCTATCTATCATTCTATCATTCTGTTCTATCAGTCTTTTTCCTTACGTTTAAAATTATAGTTGTAATTCTGCATCCTGTTTATTCCCTCAATTCAAATTCACTTTTAATTTATTTTACATAAAAATATGTTTTACATGTTTATTTTACCTAAAAATATACTTACACAATATGCTTAAAGTGTTTGTGAGAAAACTAAGAGAGGCCAACCGAAAAATGTAAAAAAGTTTGTAAAAGTCATTGTATAATTCATACACTGATCTGATCTGAGGTATTTTCTCATATCTCAGAAAGATGCTCTTTTAGTCCTTATTGGAGTCACTCCACTCCTATTGTGTCACTCTTCTCTTGTTTCTTTGCCACATTCTTACGACACACGTCACATACACTGACACACTAATGATTGTGTCTGTTTAAGAGGGCCTAATAAACACAAGCTGAGCTGGATATTTGTGCTCAAGCTATTTTTCGTGCATTGTTTCCGTTGTGAGTCATCCTGTCAGTGAACGGGATTCATTTTTCTTCTTGAACTAATGAGGAGTGTGAAATCTCAGCTGACCGATTGATGCACACCAGACAGGGACTGTTTAATGTTGACACGTTGCCCGGGAGGAAATGTACAAGTGTCAACAAGCGACTGTTTTTTGCACTTTATCATGTAACTTTTATTTGGCAGTAACTATGATGATAACACATTTCTTAGGTTGTGCACAAGTACCCGAGTGCTTAAGAACTTGTGATTATTATAAAAATAGTTGTATGAATTTTTTTTTAAACTGAATGAATTTTTGTAAATTATTTTGTTCTTATTCCGTTGTGAGTCATCCTGTCAGTGAACGGGATTCATTTTTCTTCTTGAACTAATGAGGAGTGTGAAATCTCAGCTGACCGATTGATGCACACCAGACAGGGACTGTTTAATGTTGACACGTTGCCCGGGAGGAAATGTACAAGTGTCAACAAGCGACTGTTTTTTGCACTTTATCATGTAACTTTTATTTGGCAGTAACTATGATGATAACACATTTCTTAGGTTGTGCACAAGCACCCGAGTGCTTAAGAACTTGTGATTATTATAAAAATAGTTGTATGAATTTTTTTTTAAACTGAATGAATTTTTGTTAATTATTTTTGCTATTATTATTTTTTTTTTTAATTGTATTATTTTTTGCAATTATTATTTTGTTCTTCTTATTATTTTTATTATTCTTATTATTCACTTTTTAAAACATTTTTACAACTTCTTTAAAATGCAACAGCTCACTCGAATTGTTATACTGACATTATAATTTGCACTAAAACATGGAAAAAGGAGTTGACTCGTTTCCCCCGGTTGGCTTCCAGGTCGAGTGAGTGTATTTGTATCTTTGTTCCTGTTTGGATAATTTGAGGTCTCTTGCCAGGCTAAATGCGGCGTGTTGCCTGCAGGTCAGAATTGCGTTTACTCTTTCCTCTGCTACGCCACTTTCCTAATTGAAAGCTTCCCTGGAAGTGCTTCATCGCCTGTGGGTTTGGAGGCACGGGAGACGTCAATCATGGAGATGTAACAGATATGAGTGAAGTCTGCTTCACCCAGTTATTGTGCGGTGAAGTTTAACTTACTGTTATGACTGAATGACTTGTGCAGCCTGACTTTTGACAACAGGCTGAATCTGATCCACATCATAGTTTGTTCTGACCAAGAACACTTTTAGAAGAGACCAACTGACTGATATGTCACAGCTTGTTTTGTGTAGGCAAAGACATTTGTCTGGAATAGATGATATCGCAATAATATTTACAATAACTTTGCTTGTGGATTTGTAGTTATGATTTATGTAGTTTTATGTAATAACATGTAACTTGCTTATCTGTTTTATATTTCATTTATCTAATATAATATACTGTAATGTAATGTAATGTAATATAATATAGCCGTTCTTTTATAATATCACCGTTTCTTTCTGTGTTCTGCTCTAGTGGGTTTGCGTTTACTCTTTCCTCTGCTACGCCACTTTCCTAATTGAAAGCTTCCCTGGAAGTGCTTCATCGCCTGTGGGTTTGGAGGCACGGGAGACGTCAATCATGGAGATGTAACAGATATGAGTGAAGTCTGCTTCACCCAGTTATTGTGCGGTGAAGTTTAACTTACTGTTATGACTGAATGACTTGTGCAGCCTGACTTTTGACAACAGGCTGAATCTGATCCACATCATAGTTTGTTCTGACCAAGAACACTTTTAGAAGAGACCAACTGACTGATATGTCACAGCTTGTTTTGTGTAGGCAAAGACGTTTGTCTGGAATAGATGATATCGCAATAATATTTACAATAACTTTGCTTGTGGATTTGTAGTTATGATTTATGTAGTTTTATGTTTTATGTAATAACATGTAACTTGCTTATCTGTTTTATATTTCATTTATCTAATATAATATACTGTAATGTAATGTAATGTAATGTAATATAATATAGCCGTTCTTTTATAATATCACCGTTTCTTTCTGTGTTCTGCTCTAGTGGGCGGTCGGTGGGCTCTCGCAACACAAAGGCCTTTAGAAAACAGAGCAGCCTTCATTTGTGACATTGTATCAAAAGTGTTTTTTGACCTCTAATCCTCCTCTGACTCGTAACCCCAATCTAACGCTACACGTCCTGCAGCCCGAGCATCAAAGTCGTCAGCAAACAGCCCTTCCTTCCAACTCGTTTCCGAAGTTGCTTTGAAGTAAAAGTTCACTCAGCAGCATTTTAAGAACAACTTATTCGCTATCTGTTTCTCATTGATTTCCCGTGTCATCTTCTGACAGAAAAAAAGAAGAAAGTCAGAAGAGCACAGAAAGACGGATCGATGGCGGCGTGACCTCCCGCAGGGGCATCGGACTCGCGCTTCACAGCGATCATTAACCAATTCCACACTGTCAGTTCCTGCAGAAATACTCAAATCACTTCTCATCATTTTCCCTTGCATATTCCCCAGCGATCGCCCAACAGGCTAATTTCTCTGCCTTTGCTTTGTTTTTTCCCCCTCGCTCGGCTATTGAATTCATAAACGCTCTGACTGTAAGATATCGCCCATTATTTCGAATCATTGTGGGACATCAATATCTCGACACAAAGACAAGAAAATGTCTAGACGGCGCAGCCACACGACTCACGCTGAGTAAAAAATGCCTCTTCCTGTTCCTCATCTGCTGTTGGCGTATAAACCTGAATCAAATCTATTGATGAGCTCAATTAGAAACAATTAGACTTCTTCAACTTCACTGCCGTCAATTCTGAGCAGCTTTCCCACTTTGAAGATAATCACAGAATGACTTTAACACAAATCAGACATTTGAACAACCTTTCCTCAGACCATAACGCAATAGTTCACGTAATATTTCGCTTAAGGAAACAGTAATATTTTCTTCGAAAAATACATATTAAGACTTCTGTGTTTCATAAGTGTAATATATTTCAATCTACTGGAAGTATTGCGTTATTGTCTGAGGAGAGGTTGTTTTAGAGGAAGTGAGTGATTATTTAATTTCTCTTTGATAAATAAATTCACTGCCGTCAATTCTGAGCAGCTTTCCCACTTTGAAGATAATCACAGAATGACTTTAACACAAATCAGACATTTGAACAACCTTTCCTCAGACCATAACGCAACAGTTCACGTAATATTTCGCTTAAGGAAACAGTAATATTTTTTTCGAAAAATACATATTAAGACTTCTGTGTTTCATAAGTGTAATATATTTCAATCTACTGGAAGTATTGCGTTATTGTCTGAGGAGAGGTTGTTTTAGAGGAAGTGAGTGATTATTTAATTTCTCTTTGATAAATAAATAAAGAGTAAAATCAAACTCTTTAACGCTTTAAAATAAAGAGTAAAATCGAATAAAACGGTCCATTTGTGTTGAGAACGTGCTAGTGATCTCTTTTATAAGGCTCTAAAGTGTCTTTATGAAAATCTTTATAAAATTATGCAATATCATAGTCAGTCTTTCCACATTTTAGCTGCTGAACTAGGTTACCCCAGCTATGTTGAGGTTATAGGTTTTAATTCATTTTATGTATTTATTTTGTAATTTTAAGTATATATTTTGTGTTTTGATTTTGATATGTCAGTACCATCACCAAATTGTAAAAAGAAATTGTTGTTAGATCATTTTATTAATTTCATGATTTTATATTTCATTTTATTAAAATATTATAATATTGTTATATGTAATATTATTAAAATATTATCATATAAAAGCTGTAATATAAAATCTAGCAACTTCAGAAAAACTAAATGTAATATATTTTTAATATTCAAAATATGATTTCTTATATAATTTTATTATTTAATTGAAATTAATTTTATTATAATTTAATTAGAGTTGTATTATTATTTTATTCAAATATTTAATTTGATCAATTTTACGATTATTTCGTCACCATCAGCTGTCAGCCACATCAGGTGTTGTTCAATAGATGAATATCTACTTCTATAGATGAATTCTTGAAAAGATAGCTGACTGTCATTTTGAAAGCTTAGTGTAGTTTCAATTCGTAAATCCTAATCGAAGTTGAATGCTAGATTCAGTATTCATTTAATAAATATCCGACATGACAATGCACATTATTTTTGTATCTGACAGGATTGACATATGGATTATAATCGACTATAATCGTGCTTGTTTGTCATGGATTGCATTTTTTGGGATGAAAAGTTGCTTATTTTGACCACTTTTTGTTGCTTATTTTGTGCTTGTTTTGGTAGAAAAAATTGCGTATTTTTCTAGAAAGCCCTGGCAACGCTGATGAGGAAAAGATGCATGCATAAACTCTCATTTCTCAAGTATCAATAGTCCTCACAGTGAACTTTAAATCTCCACACTAACCGTCGACTGTAAAGCCAGTTAATGCTCAGCGCTATTTGATCAAGCCCTCCGTTCGGAATCTGCGGCTCCTAAATTCCGCACTGTAGGTAGACTGTATTGACTTCTCTTCCCCCTTTCACCTCTTCCTTGGCTTTGGCCAAGCGTGCAAATGGCAAATGGACAGCGTGAGTCCCCACGGCCAAGACAGCCCATGTCTTATTCATGAGCGCCGGCCTCTTGTGTCACACTCCATATGAAAGGACAAGCTCGGGCCTGAGCGAGAACCCCACGGCTGTCCTCCATGACATTTCTGCTTTACGCGCCGCCGTGCTCCCGTTCTGCTGGGGCCTGGAGTAATAATAGTAATGGCCAAGCGAGACGGGAAAACACAGCTCCGTTGCTGCTTTCTCCCAGGATGCGCGTGCTGTATGCGCAGCTGTCCGCATAGACATGGCATCCCTGACTGCGTTGCGTTGCTGCTCACTGACTACACAGGCACATATTGAACCTCGTGAGCCACTGACTGACTGCTTTCTGCACTCTACACCTCATGCAAGCAGCACTCCTCATGAGGAGACTCAACTCATTCAGATTTACAGTTGGGAGTGTTGCTAAGCTAATGATGCAATACTATGATAAACAAACAACATTTAATGCACATATTGCACAAACTACTTTTCAGTGCTGAATGCATTTCTCTTGCTTTGCATGCCATCTTAGATGGGTTTTACAATGCATTATGGCATCCACATTTGAATTTTGAATTCCAATTCAGTTCCTTAATTCAAATTGAGGTTGCAAACAGGATGTTGAACTGCAATTTGAATTGAATTGAACTTTCTGAATAAAGTAATTTAAACTAAATTTGTCAACAAAAGTCTTGAAGTTTGAAGGGTTTATTAGATGCTTCTAGTTATTGCATGGAGTTTATATATTTCTTTATATAGGGTTGGGAGATTAAAAAATTTTTCATTTTGCAATTTTCATTTACAAATTTGGCTTCCAGCGATTATAAAACGGCCACATCATATTGCATATTGCAAGTCAATGAGTTATCGTTTAAAATAATCATGATCTCAGTGTTGACCAAAATAATCGTGATTATGATATTTGCTATAATCGAGTAGCCCTACTGTACCTTCATATTTAGCAGGATGAAAACACTTAATTTCCCAGAATGCATTTCCAATAAATTCCCGTTATTGTCACTCCATTTCAAGTTCCTGTGTTGTTTTCAATTCCATTCAAAGCCAGTTAACTGTTTTAAATTCTAAGTCGATTCCTGAATTTGAATTGAGTTTTGCAAACTGCCATTTGAATTCATGTAACTTTAATTTTTCACTAAACTTTTAAACCGAACTATTTTGACTAAACTTTCAATTAATACCCTTGGAGTTTAAAGTTTTATTAAATGCATGTTAGTTTATTGCATGGTGTGTAGTTTATTGTATTCTTTCATAATTACCAAATTCACCAGGATGGAAAAACATTTCATTTCCAAAAAAATGCATGATCAGTTTTAATTCAAATTCTTGTGGTGTGGCCAATTCATCAGTTCTGAATTTTGGCACATCCCTGCTTTTTCAAAGGATAAACTCTAAGGATAAAATTTGGTCATGAAGTGTCTATAGTGTGCATATGTTGTCTTAAAGTGCAGTCTATGTATAGACAGCTCTAGGTTTTGGTCCAGAACGCAGAAGGGATTACAAGAGCAGCTGATACCCCCAGATAAGCAGCCCACAGTTCAGCCGGGATGAATCAAGACGTGTCTACATGGTTTAATGCTGATGAAACTCCTTTCATGAATATTACAGTGATTTCTCTCAGACAGACAATCAGGAAAATTAAGGAGTAGCTCACTGAAAAATGACCATTCTTTATTTACTCATTTTTCTGTGAAATGCAAAATGAGAAATTAGAAAGAAGTTATATGGGTTTGGAAGGATATGAGTATGTAGACATAATTAAAATTTTTGGGTGAACTATTGCTCTAAGAACAGTGATTTCATGAATAATTAACCTTCAAGTCAGTGTCGATTGAGTCAGTGAATTGACTGAGAAATGCAACTGTTCTTAGTAACGTACGCACCATCCCAGATCTCCAGGTTTGTTCCTACAGGTCGCTCTTTTCCGGCTCTAACTCTTCACACGCTGCGGGTTCATCAAGCATAAAGTGATTGATCAAGTTTTAATAGGATCCGCTGATTTGCGATCAGCCTGATTTAGAGCTTCAATCCATCATTGGCGTTATTCTTTTTCTTCTTATCATTAACTCGCTCCATCTATCTCTCTTCTCCCATTTAACTGCGATCGGAAAGGGAAATTACGCCTTTATTAAAATTTAATTGCAGGCAATTTGACTCTTTCCTTTTCGAAAAAGTCTTTAGTTATTTACAGATAAAATTTTAGTGTGTTTGTAAAGCATTTTAGCATTATGATTCTGTGTGGTGATTACCATTAAGATGTAATTCATTCTCAAGTCAATTTATGCTAAAAGATTATGCTTATTTTATATGACTTATCTGTCATTTTGTTGAATTGTTTCCTATTGAAAGCAAAGGGCATGTCTTTTTTTTTTTCAAATAGCCAGTATCTTTTAGTATTAGCGATACTGCAGATCATAATACCTGATGTTGGCAAAGAGCATTACAGTGCAATCAATCAATCAATCAATAAAAAGTTATAATAATAATGATTTTCTTAATCAGTTTGCCAGTGGAATATATATATATATATATATATACAGTATATTACTTTTTGAATGCATGATTTTTATTGTTTTTGTGCTTTTATCTTAATTTTTTTTAAATATGTCTATATTGTTTATATACATTTTTTAAATAATTAAATAATTTATTAAAAAAATTTTAAGTTAAACTAAATGAAAATTAAACATATTAACGTTTTTAAGTCATACGATTTTTTTATATTTTATTCCAATTAACTTTTTCAACAAAAAATGTTTATTGATGGTTTTAGTTTTAAGTTGAAATGCAGAACTGGCTCAACCAATGTTGTGATTTTGTTCAGAATTGATCAGAATACCTGCTTGATTACTTTTGCAATTGTATTTGGCGATGCTAGGGATGCAGAAACCTCTCCTGAAGATGTAAATGTAAAAATCTGCAGCGAAAAAAAAAAGTTATTTAAATATATGCAAACCAGATAAACCAGAACGAGGTGTTCAGAAACACACTGGGCTTTAACTAAATATTTGACGTTAATATGATATGCACCAACCAGACATTTGCGTATGGGTGACTGCTTCATAATGATTTTACAGGAGCTCAGTGCATGAATGCACACATACGTCAGGAAAAATCCTGTGCATGAAAGTATGTGTGTGTGTGTGTGTGTGTTTATGTGCGTATATGAGTAATGGACACTGCAGTGCTCTGGTGCAATGGGTCCATAGAGAAATCTCTAAAGGGCTCAGATGACATGGTCCTTCCTTTGCCCCATATAGTGGTTTGTCCAATCTCTGAAACACATCACTGTGTGTGTGTGTGTGTGTGTGTTTGCTCCAGAGAGAGAGGAGGGAGGCATTGCAGCATCCCTTTTTGCTGAGCTTCATAAATCTCAGACAGCACTGTGGCGGCATTATGTTGTCATGAAAAAACGGCGAGCGTCTTAGACAGGTGGAGCGGTATCGACAAGCTATTGTACAGTGCTATTTAAAGAAAAACACTGTGATATGCAGCCGTACATGAAGGAGACAATACGAGTGAAAAATAAAGCCTGTCTGCTTCTAATGGGACATGAAGAGGACTTTCGAAAATGAAAGCTAGAACAGGATTAAAAGGAACAAGACAAAAGAAAGTGTGTTTGAGAATGGAGAATAGATATAGCATGAGGAGACAGAGAGGATTTGTGGAATATGGCGAGAACAGAAGTGTAAAGAGACTAAAGTCTGGCCTGATCAATAATTTAAAGCATGCAGATTGGCAAAGAAGCCCTCAATGCCTTAAAGGCATAGTTCACCCAAAAATGAAAATGGTGTCATCATTTACACACTAACTCGTGTCATTCCAGGTCTGCATGACTTGTTCTTTTGTTGAAGACCAAGCAGATATTTTGAAGTGGCACAATAAAAGTGGATGGCGGTTTTTAGTGTCAAGCTTCAAAACAGCTCAGAGAAACAATATATGTATCCTATATAATGCATGTAATATATTTCAAGTCTGTCATGTGATATTTTGGTGGTTATATTTTACATATATTAAAGAAAGTCTGAACATATGCAGAGTTTGACATCTGTGATGCATAATGGAATTGGATTTTAGCATTAAGTCGTTAACAAAAACCATCTAAAAAATAAGTAATTGAAATGTAATACATATTTAATCAAATAAAATATTTGCAATCATTTTATTTCAGCATTTTTCAGTTTAGTTTAGTTTAAGTTGAATTACTAAAATAACTAAAACTAAAATAAAATGAACCGAAATTAAAATAAACACATACACACACACACACACACACACACATATATATACATATATATATATATATATATATATATATATATATATATATATATATATATAATTAAAAATATTGCAAAAACTATAATACTAAAATATCACTGGTTCACAAAACCAGTCTAGTTTAGTTTGTTGAAATACTATAACAACTAAAACGTCTAAGCAAATTGAATGAATGCATTTTGAAAATATGATTATCAGATAGATGTAATAGAAAATCAAATAGATATATTTAATAATATAGTAAAAAAAAATAGCTGCAAATGCGAGTAGACTTCAGAATTTCTGTCAGTCTAAAAGTAATAAATACAGATTTGAAACTTAAAAACCTCACTAGTTCTTCATCATTTTATCCTTTAAGCATGATTTTATTGCACAATTTTCTTTAGAATAACCCATTGCTGTCGGGTAATTTGATTAGGGCTTGCAATTTTCTCAAGTGCCCTTGAGTTTTGTGTGCAGATGGACTGCGGGCGGTTTATGGGTGGGCCGACGGAGGAGTCTCCCACCTGGACTCATTCTGCTCACTGAACGCCAGGAGCAGATGCAAAGAGGCATGACATTTTAGAAATGTGTTTTGAAATGAATATGAAAAATGGAGGTGGAGAGCAAGGGTGTAAAAAGAAACTCTTGATGGTTCCTGTAACTGAGGGACATCCTCTGGGAGGCCTGCTTTTAGACAGCAGTGAGCCGAACAGCACTTTGCAATTAACTAGAGTAACAGGATAAAAGGCTAAGAATGGGCATGAGGGCCTGACAAAGGCCAGGAAATGGTCCGGAGGGAGAAGAAGATGGAGGTGTGTGTGGGATAATGGAATTACAGAACGGTCAATTTGATTTCGGTTTGCAGCTTGGCCCAAGGTTTGAAAGAGCAGCGGTGGCAGGAGCTTCTCTTTACTGCTTCTCCTGATTTGATGGCTGCTTGTGCCAGTCTCATAGAGTCCAAAAATAAAGCTGAAACCTGCCGGAGATGCTTTGCTGGTCTTGTTTGATGGTTTTGGGCTGATTTTGGGCACTTGTCAGCTGGTCAACCAGTGGAAAAAAATCTGTTAGGTGCAGTATCTGTCTATGTTTATGGATATTCTCCTTAACCTTAAAACGCAAAACAATGCAATGAAATATCAATCCAGACAATTCCATCATATTAACACAGTAATGGTCCCCTGAGTAGGGAACGAGACACTGTGTCCTCTAGGTTTACTCATAGTGACCCCTAGAGGACGCAGTTCCAAGTTCCCTTGAAAGGGAACCAACATTTAAAGCCACAATTTAAATACATAAAATTAAAATAAATTAGGTTGACAATAAATGTTTTTATTGATTATATTGTTTTCATAATCATAGGAAATAAAATAAAATGAATTGCCCAGCCCTATTTTAGCTTGCCATTTTGGGACAGGTTTGTCAGAGATCTTGAATAGATATAGTTTCTCTAATGCAAAATATTTTAGGCCTAAATGTGAGTTTTATGTCTTATAAAATTTCCATCCATTTGTATTACACCGTTTTAACATAAACAAACTAATAAACTTAATGTGATGCATATTTTTCAGTCATACAAAAAGGAAACGGGTCAGATTTCTGTAAAAGTACTTATAAACTGAAGTTTTACATAGACAACAACCGGGTTTATTATTAATATATTTATAATCCAGTTGTTTCAATCTCATTTTTAACTAATTGAATATTTCTTGTTCCACAGCTATAGCCATAGTTCAACCCTTTTCATACTTTTTAACCAAATAAATGTAATTCTTTTTACAATCAACTGCTTTATGCTGATAGTAAGCAATTTTTTATACATGCATTTTGAAAATGTTTGATTATCTAAATCAAATCAAATTAATTAAAAACTAAAATTTAAATAAAACTATATAGACATTTTAAAGAAATTGCACATACAATCAAAAATATAAAATTAAACATAAAACATTACAAATAAACTAAAACAAATAAAATAAAAAGAGAATATTTTAACCATGTTTTACCCATGTTCATACTTTTTTTCACAATGAACAGATTTAAGCTGATTCTAAGCGGTTTGAACAAATGCATTTTGAAAATGTGATGCAAATAGATAAAATATGCCATGATTTTTTAAAAAGCAGAAATCTTATCTGTTTCTTACCTGTTTCATGTCATCATGTATGACTGACAAATATGGATCGCATAAAGTTTATTAGTTAATAATGTTAAAACGGTGTAATTCCAATACATCATTTTCTCTATGTATGCCAAAATATTTTTTGATTGTAGACCTCTGTAGAGAAATAGCAAATAATAATAAATTGCAGGAAATGTGTGTAGACTTCAGAATTTCTGTCAGTCTAAAAGTAATAAATACAGATTTGAAACTTAAAAACCTCACTAGTTCTTCATCATTTTATCCTTTAAGCATGATTTTATTGCACAATTTTCTTTAGAATAACCCATTGCTGTCGGGTAATTTGATTAGGGCTTGCAATTTTCTCAAGTGCCCTTGAGTTTTGTGTGCAGATGGACTGCGGGCGGTTTATGGGTGGGCCGACGGAGGAGTCTCCCACCTGGACTCATTCTGCTCACTGAACGCCAGGAGCAGATGCAAAGAGGCATGACATTTTAGAAATGTGTTTTGAAATGAATATGAAAAATGGAGGTGGAGAGCAAGGGTGTAAAAAGAAACTCTTGATGGTTCCTGTAACTGAGGGACATCCTCTGGGAGGCCTGCTTTTAGACAGCAGTGAGCCGAACAGCACTTTGCAATTAACTAGAGTAACAGGATAAAAGGCTAAGAATGGGCATGAGGGCCTGACAAAGGCCAGGAAATGGTCCGGAGGGAGAAGAAGATGGAGGTGTGTGTGGGATAATGGAATTACAGAATGGTCAATTTGATTTCGGTTTGCAGCTTGGCCCAAGGTTTGAAAGAGCAGCGGTGGCAGGAGCTTCTCTTTACTGCTTCTCCTGATTCGATGGCTGCTTGTGCCAGTCTCATAGAGTCCAAAAATAAAGCTGAAACCTGCCGGAGATGCTTTGCTGGTCTTGTTTGATGGTTTTGGGCTGATTTTGGGCACTTGTCAGCTGGTCAACCAGTGGAAAAAAATCTGTTAGGTGCAGTATCTGTCTATGTTTATGGATATGCTCCTTAACCTTAAAACACAAAACAATGCAATGAAATATCAATCCAGACAATTCCATCATATTAACACAGTATAGATTAAAGTCAAATAATTTTTTACTTGCTACAGGTTAGATTTATAGATCCAGTTCACTACAGGGTTATTATTGTTAATAAAAATGTAATCGATATTAAATGAAATCAAATAAAATATTTAAACGATGTAAACTTATTTTATTTCAGCTAGCTGCCAAGGTAACATTTCTCGTTTTAGTCTAGCTAATAGCTAAAACTAAAATCAAAAACTTAATAAAAAACTATAAAGAGACATTTTTTTAATTAAACATAATATTTAAAAAAAAAAAAGAAAATTAAGCAAAAGAAAATTAAAAGTAAACTAAAATTAAAATAAAATAAAATAAGAAAATTAAAATTGTTCAAATATTACAATACTATAATACTAGCACTGCTTCACAAAACTGGTCCAGTTTAAATGACTAAAACTAAAAGCAAAACAACTTAGTAAAATTATATAGACAAAATTAATTTTCAAAATAAAACAGTACAATTCAAAAAATAAATTTAAACATAAAAATGTAAATAAATTTAAATAAAACAGAAAAAATTTAATCAAATTTAAAATATTAATAAAAACTATAATACTAAAATAGCTCTGGTTCACAAAACCGGTCTGCTTTAGTTCAAGTTGAGTTATACTAAAATAACTAAAACTACAATTTAAACTTTAACATTTTTTTTTAAATAAAGTAAAATTAAGTTGATTATTAAAATAGCTCAAACTAGAAACTAAAATGTAATAAAACTAGACATATTTTTTAAAACATAAAATAAAAAAATAAACCAAAATTAAGTTGATTTACTAAAGTTATTAAAACTAACAACTAAAACATAATTAAAAAAATGTATAGACATATTAAAAACATAACAAAAAAACATGAAATTAAGATTGAAACAGAAATATAAAACTAACATTTTATGAAAAACATTAACAAAACTTATAATGCAATAATTACACTGGTTCACAAAACTGGTCTGAATGAATAAGCTTAAGAGAAGTTGTAGATTAAATTGAAATTTCAATTGTAGATGAAATTTGGGTCTGCTCCGCATATAAAACTATTGCATGTCTTTTATTTTGTGTATATACAGTCAGTGAGTCATATGGACCACTTTTATAGTGCTTTTGTCCTTTTTTCCTTGTAATTGCATTCAAAACTTTTCCTTTTGTGTTGCATGGAAGAAAGAAACTCCTACCGACGAGGGTTGAAATTTCCGAGCGAGCCATTCATTTAAGTGCAGCTTTTCATTAGCGAACTTCATTAACGGCCCGAAGGCGAGAAGGACGGAGACAAAGAAACGGGAGGGATGGAGGAGGAAGACGAGGCAGTGAGATCTGTGTGACGGATCTTCAGCGCTGTCTTTGAGCCTGTCAGACTCTGACTAAAGATCTGGCTTTGTGTGACACATCGCTACAAAATCTCCATCACACAGTTCCTGGCGGTCTTTATGTCTGACCCAGGGGGTCTCTCTCTCTCTCTCTCTCTCTGGGGGGCTGAACTGTGAAGCCCTGAGGGAACTCCTGTGCTCAGATAAGCTGGAGAATTAGCAGCAGAAGATCAGGCGAGAGTTCAGCGAGCAGATGAGAGGAGCGCACACGTCTGATCATGTGAGCAGAGTAATGTGTCACTTTTACAGTGACATTTATGCATCTGGCAGATTCATAAAAAAATTCATGTTTTAAGCTATTTCTGTTTTTAAACCCACACAAAGTCTTGCTTTTTGAACATTACTGAGACGGTCTGATTTTTACATGCGTTAAACCTTATAAATACTGTATCATATTTGATGCGCAGATTCCCAAATATGATCAAAACTTTGCTTAAAAACCTGTTGCACGTAATCTATTACACCATGCCTTCTGTCGTCTGATTGGTAGTTTATACTTTTTTAGCAAGTAAAAGACCTTTAAGTTTAATTGTACAAACGTCCACCTTCTGATTTTTAACAAGTAAACATAAGAATAACTTTCAAGATGAACACTTACTGAAGCAATGTAGGTTTACTTGATTATCCATGAATAATTTTTTAGAAAAATCATGTTGATCGCGATTATTTGTTCATCTCTCAATCATTATTGCATTGCATTGCATTATATGTTTTGATCATTTAAATATCATCTTACTAAGACATATTATTGGGAGATATTGTGTGACAACTGAAATGTATTTAATTTTATGTAAGTATCTGCTATACTGTTCAAAAAATTATTAATTCAGAATTTCACCACTTTTTGCCCACAGAATAGCATAAATTAAAACAAATAAACAACAGAAATAAATGTGAACTTGACCGTTTTAACACCACACATTTTAAAATCAACATGAAATCGGAATATTTAAAATTAAAATAAAATCAGAAAATATATAAAAAAAAAAAATTTATACATTACAAAACTGTTATACTAAAATATGACTGGTTCACAAAACCGGTCCAGTTTAGTTAGCAAAATTAAAAACAAAAAATTTAATAAAAACTATGTAGACATATTTTCATAAAAAAATTATAAATGAATTAGTTTAAAAAATAAAAAACATACAATTCAAAATATAAAATTAAACATAAAATTTAAAATAAACAAATTCAAATAAAAATGACAACTGAAATGTATTTAATTTTATGTAAGTATCTGCTATACTGTTCAAAAAATTATTAATTCAGAATTTCACCACTTTTTGCCCACAGAATAGCATAAATTAAAACAAATAAACAACAGAAATAAATGTGAACTTGACCGTTTTAACACCACACATTTTAAAATCAACATGAAATCGGAATATTTAAAATTAAAATAAAATCAGAAAATATAAAAAAAAAATTTTTTATACATTACAAAACTGTTATACTAAAATATGACTGGTTCACAAAACCGGTCCAGTTTAGTTAGCAAAATTAAAAACAAAAAATTTAATAAAAACTATGTAGACATATTTTCATAAAAAAATTATAAATGAATTAGTTTAAAAAATAAAAAACATACAATTCAAAATATAAAATTAAACATAAAATTTAAAATAAACAAATTCAAATAAAAACAGAAAATATAAAAATTAAATATATTTTTCTAATCTAATTAACTAAAACTATAATACTAAAATAACACTGGTTCACAAAACCGGTTGGCTTTAGTTTAAGTTGAGTGATGAAAATAACTAAAACTAAAACTTAAAAACTAAACAAAAAAAAGAAATATATAATTAAGAAATCAGAATAAATCCTTTTAAGTCTAAAATACACAATCCTAGGCTTATTATGCATGATCATGCTCTTCAAAATACAAATGTTTGTCTTCATATATTTTCTCTTTTTTTCTTTAAATTTTTCTTTTCAGCTGATGTCATCAGTTTTTCTCATTTTAGTTACATGGTCATATTTAGACCACTTTCACAATCCCATGAATTTGTAGTGGATAAAACCAAGCCTTATCATACATTTTTTTTCCTCATTGAATATCCATGTTTCAGTGCAGAAGTGGATTCACGTTGAATTTAATAGCATTTCATTAAATGCAAAACAGTTTTCTGCAAAGAGATGTAAATGACTTAGTGTTGTTTGCTGTGAGTGTTGTGAATGCAGATTGAATTTATAATCCAATTGACTTTTATATTGTTATGAGTTGAATAATTTCTGCTGTAGAAGTTGATTCTTGTTTAAGTTGTTTAAGACACATGAGACACATCTGTATGTGCTTTAGGCGCACAGCTGTAATGTAGGCATTATGTCTGAGACCAAATCAATATTTGTCACGTTGTGGTATTTTCAGTCAAAGCGCTGAGGACATTACTGTTACATGGCCTGAACACTGATCAGGGTGGGAGCAACAAACTCAACTGGGACATATGAAATTACAATAAGCACCATGATTAATGTACTTAATCGAAAACCTATAATAAACAGCAGTTTATGCCTGCATATGGCTTTATTAGAACGTGCTGGAGCGTGTAATGTGACACGCCGGGACGCCAGAAAACATGCTATAACAAAATTATGAGATGACAACTTTTCTGTATATGTTGTATGTATTGCTGGCTATGTGATGCAAAATGTGCTCGTTTACAAATCATGCACTGTGATAAAAGTATTCAGAAATAAGGATTGTGCATTGTGCAAGGAAATAAGTTGTTATTCATCAATAATCTGCCCTGTAATTGTCATTTTTGTGAAAATGAATGAAGGTGTTTGTTGTTTTACTGCCAATACTGTTCCTTCCAGCTGGAAACTGCAGTGACATGTATGTAAAGATTGGAATAATTATGTTTTTTTTTGTTTGTTTTTGATAGAAGTCTCTTCTGCTCACCAGTGCTGCATTTATTTGATCAAAAATACAGTAAAATTCAGCATCATTACTTCAGTCTTCAATGTCACATAATCATTTAGAAATTCAAAATATTTATTTATTTTTAAGAAGTTAATACTTTTAATCATCAGTGATGCATTAAATTGGTCAAATGTGACAGTAAGATATTTATAATGTTACAAATATATAT